>NW_016804410.1:695473-725925 GCF_001698545.2 Rhinopithecus bieti
TTTTTTTTTTTTTTTTTTTTTGAGACAAGGTCTTGCTCCCTTGCCCAGGCTGGAGTGTAATAGCATGATCTCGCCTCACTGCAACGTTTGCTTTTCAGGTTGAAGGATCACTTCACCTCAGTGTCCTGAGTAGCTGGGACTATAGGCATGTGCCAGCACCCCCAGCTAATTTTTGTAATTTTAGTAGAGACTGGGTGGTTGCGCTATGTTGTCCAGGCTGGTCTTGAAGTCTTAGGCTCAAGTGATCCACTCACCTCGCCCTTCCAAAATGCTGGGATTATAGGCGTTAGCCATGACACCTGGCCATAGGTTCCATTTTAAAATGGACATTCTCCATTTGTGCATTCATTATTACTATCTTTTAAGTCTTTGACCATATTTATTCTACATAAATTTTTTTCTGAAAATGTAATAACTGGGTCATCTCAAGTTTCATTTATATTGACTATTCTTTTGTTTTCCAGGGTAAGTATTATACTTTGTGAACTTTTCACATGTCTAGTAATTTTTACTGCCTAAGGACATAATGATTACTACATTGCCTAGAGTCTGGGCCTTTTGTTGTTGCTGTTTTGTCTTTTCTATTTTTTTCTTTCTTTTATTTTGAGTATTGCTTTTGTTCTGGCAAACAGTAAATTTACTAGTGGATTACTCTCCTTTTGTGATGGCCATTTTAAGCTCAGTTCAGGCAACTCTAAAGCAGTCTCTACACTAGTAATAGACTTGGCATAATCTAAGGCATGCCTTTTCTGTATCCTATGTATCCTAATACTGGGAGACTTCCAGGATCTTCACTCAGCTCTCAGCTCCCCAGAATACTTCAGAGCCTCACTCTAACAGCTTAATAATCAGCCAAAGACTGAAGGAGAATCCCATGCAGATTTCTGGAGTGTCTTCTCTGTGCAGTTCTCTTTTTCTAGCATCCTGCTCTGAAACATTTTGCCATTCTGCCACTCAGCAACACCAAACTCTTATTTTTCTTTCCTCTGGAATTTTTTTTTTCTGACTTGTACTCCAATTCTCCAGGCCATACTCTAGAAGTGCTTTTAGATAGAAAGCTGCGTTGATCTCGAGGCTTGCCTCATGTTTCTTTTCTCTCAGGGATCACAGTCCTGTACCATCTTTTGTTAAAAAATAGGTAAGTGTCAACTCATATATTTTAAAATTTCTAGTGTTGTTTATCATCGCTGTGTTGCTCTGGTATAAGCTAATCCATCATGACTGAAGATAGAAATCCTACTTGATTTGACTTCTGCATTTAGGACTGTAATCTATTGCATTTTTTTAATGTTGTGAGGTAAACAACAACTTTCATTTTTTTCTTATTAATAGCCAATTAGCTCAGCATAATTTATTTAAAAGACGATCCTTCCGCATTGAACTGCCATAGAGCCTTTGCATGCTACCATTAAAAACACTGACACTAAATACTTTAAAATTTAATATCAGTTAAATATAACCTATTGACTTTTACTGTTCTGAGAGAAGATACTTTTTTTTGTACATAATGATAGAAGCCGTATTAGGTGATGACACCAATCATAGAACCAAAACTTAAGAACTTTCCGTTATCTAAGGTTACAATGCAAAGCAATAGCAATGTTGGCCTGCGACACCAATCATAGAACCAAAACTTAAGAACTTTCCATTATCTGAGATTATAATGCAAAGCAATAGCAATATTGGCCTGTGAGTGCTTTTAGAATTAACCATTTTATTTTTCCTTTTTTTTCACAGCTGCTAATTATGAGAATGTAAAATCTTTCATTAGAAATAAATCTAGTTCTTTCTGTAATACTTAGCCCTTTTGAATGAACAAATTAAAATTATAATACTATTACTAGTAACAAGAACAACAACAAAAAGATTAATTGATCTTATTGTCTCTTATTACTGTGGTGACTGATCTTTACAGATGGCCTCTCAATGAACCAGGCCTCTTGATGTTCGCCCCTCTTTCCTTATTGTATATAGTATATACTATATACATAATAGTATATATTTCCTCATAGTATATGGGCTTGCCATGTGTAACCAATATGCAGTGAAAGTGACACTACAGAGTTGTGAGGCTGGATTATAAGAGGATTTGCATCCTCCACATTTTATTGGAACACGTGCTTTGGGGAAAGCCACCCACCACATAAGAAACCCTCTACTCTTAAGACTGTCATATTGTAAGAATTCTCACAGTGCCATATGAAGAGGTTGCATGAAAAGAGGGTGAGAGGAAGAGAGGAAAGAGAGAGAGAGAAGGGAAGGGAGGGGCAATGAGGAGAGAAAAGAATCCTGGGCTTGGCTATTCCTCAGATGTTCCAGGTATATCAGCTGGGGTGGCAGATATATGAGTGAAGGAGCCATGTTGAACATCTAGCCTAAGTGAGCCTTCAGCCCCAGCGACCAAATGACTGCAGTCACCTAAGAAATCCAGCAAGAACTGCCTATCTAAGCCCATTCAACTCATGGAACCATGAAATATAATAATAAACTGTTCTTTTAAGCCACTCAGTTTATGGGTAATTTGTTGAGCAGCCATAGATAACCAGACAATTACAGTAATGACTGCTGCAATTGAAATAAGCTGTTTATGTCTAAATGATTGTTGCTTTCGATGAGCTTTTGTCTACTCCAAAATGACAGACTCTACAAATTACTTTTACTATTAAAGAGTTGTTATTATTTTAAAATTTTGAAACAACATTTAATTGTGCTCAGTGCTTATCAGGATGCACTCACATAATTTGAGGGTTGAAATGACCTGCTGTTTTAGCTAAAGTTATTGAATAATTTACCATGACTTTATTGTAGAACTTAAAGACTTGCTTTTATTGGGCAAGAGTAAAACAAATTCCATGGTTTGACTTGAAGAATTGGATGATTGCTCCTTTTAATGTTTTTATTTCTATTTATGTACAGATTTTTAAAATCAATAATTTGTTGTTATCTGTGCTTGATTATACCAAAAAAGAACAATGAAAGTGTTAACTTCTAATTGTACCTATAAAGACTATTGATTTAGGGATACGGTTGCTATTAATATTTTAAGGATCTATTCCAACTGGGCACTCACTTGTTTATCCAATGCCTTGTTGATAGAACTATTTTTTTCTGTTCAAATGGAGCCCAATTCTATTGATTTTTGTGTGGAAGGTTTGTCTGCCTGCTGAGGATGTTTTCAGGAACCTCTCAGTACTTATGTCTTCTGTGTTGAAGTTTTGATTCAGTATGTTCTTACCAGTGTTCCCTATTCTTTCTGCCTTACTCTTTAATGTTATCAGATAAGAGCCACTTAAATATTTTTTGTTACCTGTATGCCTGATATGTTCTAAACAGCTGAGCAGAATTATGTCTTTCATTCTAGTAAAGTAGCTTTGTTGTATAATATTGTTATGGTTTTAAAAATGTATCAGTTATTAACAACTCAAAAAAGGAAAATGTGATAAAAATATGGATTTTTCAAGTAATATTCCTAGTACCTATATGTATACAAATAGTATATAACAATATGTGAAACAAAATAAAATTTTGACTTATGTTGTTTATCATTTCTCCCTTCTACTTTTAAATTATGACAGACACTAGTTTAGTAAGCAAACTAGAGTATAGTCCAGCTAATAGATGCACACTGTTACTGTCAGTTGGGTAGGCTGTTATTTAAGTAGTATAAACTCCAAGGCTGGATTTCAATTGCGGTCATATATAATCAGAAACCTGAAGATACTTTATTTACTTAGAGATCTAAAATGCCACTCAGTAGCTGAGCAAGTGATCACTCATCCAATGAATAAGTTTTCTAAAATTTTAAAGAGCAAAATAAAGCAATTGACAACACTGATCTATTTTGTGTTGGAAAACACACAACTTCCTTCATTCAAAATAGTAAATAGAAAGTCATGCAGGCTGTGGTTCAGATGAGATGAAAAGCAATCTCTGAGAGACTATTTACAGTTACTTTTTAAAACACAATGGTATTGTTGTGGATCAAATACTAAACTTGGGTGTCAAATAACCTGTGGTTTATTACTGGTTTCTCCATTCATGCTTGCATTTATATAGAATTATTCACCCAGAAAGTCTTCTGAATTATTAACCTGGAATCCTCTTCATTACGTCTACTTGAGATAGATGGGATTGATTATTCTCCGCATTGTATAGGTGAGGAAAGTTACTCATAGGTGAGTAACTTTCCTCATAGGCAGGGAAGGAGAGTTACTTTCCCTAGGCACACAACAATACTACAGCCAGAAATCACTAAGTCTTCTGATTCAAATACTGAACATGAAGAAATTCAGACTTAATGTTAAAGCAATATTTAATAAATACTTAGAAATCAATCAGTGAATAGCCCCAGTGAGTAGAGCAATCTGTGTACTTACTATTCTTACCTCTCTACCTTCGGTTGCTAGCTAGAGTCCCCAAAGCATATCTTTTGTAGTTTACTTACTGATTCCAGGGAGTAGACTATTAGAGATGGTCCAGAGTCTCCATGTTCAAGTCATGCTTGTGTACATCTTCTTGCAGTCTTTTGGTGCCCTCCTATTTCCTATTATCCACCATGGGGTTTTATTTTTCTCTTTTTTTTTAATTTTTATTTTTTGTGGGTGCATAGCAGGTGTATATATTTATGGGGTACATGAGATGTTTTAATGCAGTCAGGCAATGTATAATAGTCACATCATGGTAAATGGGGTATCCATCACCTCAAGCATTTATCCTTTCTTTGTGTTACAAACAATCCAGTTCTACTCTTTTAATTTTCTTACATGCAAGATTAAATTATTATTGACTATAGTCATCATGTTGTGCTATCAAATACTAGATCTTATTCAATGTTTTGAATGATTTTTGTACACATTAACCATTTTAACTTTTCCCCTACTGTCACCCCCCTCAACTATCCTTGCCAACCTCTGGTAACCATCATTCTACTCTCTATCTCCATGAGTTTTAATTTTTAGCATGTACAAATAAATGAGAACATGCAAAGTTTGTCTTTGTATGCCTGGCTTATTTCACCTAACATGACGACCACCAGTTCCATCCATGTTGCAAATGACAAGATCTCATTAAAAATCTCTTTATTTTTATGGCTGAATAGTACTCCATTGTGTATATGTACCACATTGTCTTTATCTATCATATTTCTGTTGATGGACACTTATGTTGTTTCCAAATCTCAATGTTCTGTAATACACATAGGGGTACAGATGTTTCTTTCATGTAGTGATTTTCTTTCTTTTGGTGTGGGATTGCTGGATCATATGATAGCTCTATTTTTAGTTTTTTGAGGAAGCTCCATACTGTTCTCCACAGTGGTTTTGCTACTTTACATTCCCACCAACAGGGGATTCTCTTTTCTCCACATCCTCTCCGGCATTTTTTATTGCCTGTCTTTTGGATAAAAGCCAGTTTAACTGGGTTGAGATGATATCTCATTGTAGTTTTGATTGGCATTGCTCTGTTGATCAATGATTTGAGTGTCTTTTCATATACTTGTTTGCCATTTGTATGTTTTCTTTTGAGGAATGTCTATTCTGATCTTTTGCCCATTTTAAAATCAGATTATTAGATTTTTTCCTATAGAGTTAGTTGTCCGAGTTCCTTATATATTCTCGTTGTTAATCCCTTATCAGATAGATAGTTTATATATATTTTATTCCATTCTTTGGGTTGTCTCTTAACTTTGTTGATTATTTCCTTTTGTGCAGAAGCGTTTTTAGTTGATGTGATCCCATGTGTCCATTTTGTTTTGGTTGCCTGTGCTTGTGGGATATTACTCAGGAAATCTTTGTGCACTCCAACTTCTTGGAGAGTTTCCCAAAACGTTTTCTTGTAGTAGTTTTGTAGTTTGAGGTCTTAGACTTAAATCTTTAATTCATCTTGATCTGATTTTTGTGTATGGCAAAAGACAGCGTTCTAGTTTCATTCTTCTGCATATGGATATTCAATTTTCCCAACACCATATATTGAAGAGACTGTCATGGTGTCTTATTTCCCAGCACTTCTGGGATTAAGAAGATGTAGGGAAGCATCATTTCCAGTTTGCTCCATACATTCAGAACCTCGAGGCCAAAATTATTATCCTTCTTTTGTGGTCAACAATAAGATTTTTCAGTGGTTTTATCTTTTTTTGATTACTCAGATTCCCAGTAAAGTAGACATTCCTAGGTGCAATGCTTTTATGCTGCTGCCAATAGGTAATGGGAGCCAGGAGGCGATTTCATCCTCAGGCACTCAGTGGAATGTATACCTTGTAGTTGGCTGATACTAATCAATGAAGCTTTAGTTTCAATGTGACACAGTTGTTTCAGAATTCACCTTGGGTTTAATGTTCCTGGAGCTTTATTCAAATATCTGAAATTTTATCTAGGCGTATTGAAAAAAAAGTTTGTCAACTAGACTTTTTTAGACAACTGAATAGGAAAAATGCCTAGTTCTATGTATTTGCTTAATTTGATTGCCTTGTTTTAAGAGAGAAACATCTTTTTGGCTTTAACAAAGGGCAAAATGAACCCAAAGTATATAACCAACTACAATAACCTTAATGTAGGCAGCAGTGTCTCTGGTCAAGGAAAACTCTAGCTGATGTGGAAGTTGCATTTTGGATCTTTGCATGGGTCATTGTGAGTAAGCAAGGTGAAAAAGTACATAATAGACAATTAAAATCTTGATTTGCAGTACTTTCCAGTAATGACTGACAATTCCTTGGTCTGCAATATTTAAAATAGTTAAGATTTATTTAAATAATTTTATGAAGAATTTACATTCACTGTGATAGTTAAACTATCTCAAGTTATTATTTGTAATTTTCGTATATTTTGGTGTAGACTTCTAATCTTAGTGAGGAGGGACCCATTAAATGGCTTTAAGATTTGTGCCTTGATTTCTAAACTGTTAGTAGTTATATGACTCAATAGCCCATAGATCAGACTTTCAATATCTGAATTATTTACTTGAAATGATTGGTTAGACTTGCTCGTGGATTTTTCTCTCATTAGCATGCAGTTCTAGTGTCCTTGAAGAGAATAATGATAATAATAATAATAACAAAAGGAGAACAAAAAAGGGAGGACACATTTCTTGAAATGGCTTCTTGGCTTTCTATCATAGACTTTTTCTTAGCTTAGTTTCTAAAGGTGGATTGACTAGCAATAGAAGAATATCATCATGTGTGTATTTATGATGTGAAATTTCTAAGTGGAGTATCCTAGCTATGCTTTGGGAGGAATAAGAACTGAGGGTGAGTTCTAATACCCTTCTTCTGAAACATGTTTGATGACTCATTTATAAAGCTTTGGGGATGGGCAAGGGGGTTGAGTAGTGACTGATTTCTTGTCTGTTGCCATGTCATGGTGGCCAGAGTGGCAGAAATGTATGCTGTAGAGCCACAGCGCAGAGGACTTCTAAGTTCTTTCTTAAAACACCTCTTTTTTCTTATCATTCTCCTTCTTTCATACCTATCATAATCACCCTTAAGTGCTTGTTGAATAAAATTCTGTAACCTGGCATTGATACAATGTGATATTGTCAAATGAGAGTTTATCACTTTGAAATCCTCTTTGTGGTCATATAATGGTTTGATCACTTATAGCTTAGCAATCCAGGATAATTGCTTACCCCTCTGCATCTCATTTTTCTCATCATTAAAATGGAAACTATAATATTAAGTAAGATTGTCATGAAGATTAGATGAGATAATATGTGCCAAGTACATGTCATACTGCCTGACATATAATAGGTCTTTAATAAATCGTAGCTACTTTGGGGCATTGTTATTGCTATTACTATTAGTATTGTAACAGGGATGTTGAATAAGGAAAATTCATGGGATTTAATCAGAAAATATAGATGCTTTCCATTGTCCCCTTGGAATATACTTACTGGGGGAACTGCTGCAGCCTCTTTTTGAAACGTAGAGAGTAACATGAATTTTCTGGTCATTATTAGTAATTACAAAGTGTTATGTTCACTCCAAGTCACATAACACAATATTAATTTAAAACTATAGATCATGAAGTAATCACATTGTTAAACATTTTCTTCTCCTTCCAGCTGGAATGTGCTGCAGATGAGAAATCTGGTTTATGAAGGGGGCAAGTAGAAGGATGTTCTCCTTAGAAATTTCACATAATAAATGCACACATAATACTCTTCTAGACTGGGCATGGTGGCTCATGCCTGTAATTCCAGCACTTTGGGAGGCTGAGGCGGGTGGATCACCTGAGGTCAGGAGTTCGAGACCAGCCTGGCTAACATGGTAAAACCCTGTTTCTACTAAAAATACAAAAAATTAGCCGGATGTGGTGGTGCGCCCCTGTAATCCCAGCTATTTGCGATGCTGAGGCAAGAGAATCGCCTGAACCTAGGAGGCGGAGGTTGCGGTGAGCCGAGATCGTGCCACTGCACTCCAGCTTGGGCAATCAATCCACTTTTAGAACTAAGCTAGGAAAGAATCTACAACAGAAACCCAAGAACCATTTCTTCTCCTTCTCCTCCTCTATCTTTCTAATCGAGGTTTTCCCTATTGGTTGAAGGTGGGAAAAAAACAGGAAAGGTCTTATATGCTGGTACTGCCGGAAAGTGACTTTCTATATCCCACTGAAAAGAGGTCAACCTGGTGCCTTATCTTGTGTGCTTTGTAAAAGTCTCTCACTGAGAATATTTGAACTTACTTCATATGACAAGGGCAATATATTTTCCTCCAGCTGCTTCTCTCTAAATTGCTCTTGTTCCCCATGTCCCCACCCCATTCTTCTAGGGAAGAATTTAAAGTGGCTTTAGGCTAGCTCCTTCTCTTGTGTGGCATTCTTTTGCCCTGAAAAATGTTGGGATTCCAGGCAGATGTCAATGAACGTGCTACTTCCCTTTCTGTGCTTCTCAAGCGGCCAGGGAGCCCATCGCTGCTTCTGAGAATTTCCAAACAGGAATCCAATGCCGGCCACCTTGTGTCCTGCTCCTGGAAATACATAAGACCCTCTCTGAGTGCTCCTGCTGAAGCTCTTCTCACTAGGCTTGTAGTGGAGCAGCCTGTACCCCACCAGTAACTGGCTTCCTCCAAAGACAACCTTCTCACAGATTTTCTCCTCATCTGCTTTCTCTGCACGCTGCTATATCCTCTTTGGGGCTGAGGGGTCTTCAAAACCACCAAACAAGTTTTTTGGTCATTTCTTTGAAAATTTGCATTTTTGTGGGATATCTTGTGTTAGGTTTCTTTTCTATTGTATTTTGCTGCCCAGTGAAAACATTCAATGTTGTGTCATCTTTGAGACCTATCTTTTAGAACTCTTCCAAAGTCTGCTGTGGTCAGTTTACTGTCTTCCTCTTAGTTCTACATTGAGATTTTCTCCTCCATGTCTTGGCTTTGGTGGATCCCTCTCTCCTAATTTTCTAAACACTTTCTCTCTCTCTATCTTCCTTGCCCCCAAAGTATTATGTTTCTCTGTCCAACCCATAAGTTTTTGGGTAACTTAGTTTAGAAAATGAGTTCACATGAGAGTATTAAAAGTTCCTAGGTAACATTTACTTTAACTGAAAAGAGTGAGCAATATGGGAATTACAAGTGCCTTGGAAGGAACAGTGGAAAACACTTCAAACTCTTCATACCGCACCAGTCAGCTGCCTCTTCAGCTTGTGCCAAAGGCTGGCTTTGCCAATACCTTGACTACATGAGGCTACATCAAGACTAACTTTTCTTTCCCTGTAGGCCTATTCTAATACTCCAAGACAAACCACAATTAGAATAAATGCTATTGGTCTTCTATCAATCATTGTTACATTTGTTGAAATAATCCCCATTTAACTGGTTGTCACAATCCTGCAGCGTTAGAGTTGGGTTAAGGTTGAATAATAAGTGATCTTATTATTTGTGCTTGGAGAATGAGAAAAGAGGCTTCGACTGGTTGAATCAGTAGCAGAAAATGGAAATCATCCTCTTTTACTCGTAAATGAGAGAGGGAGACAGAATGAGTATTTTGTACCTTTTAACAAGAAAGTAAGTGAAAGGAAACTACCTGTGTGTTGTAATGAGAAATGAGGGCTACAAGAAACTTGAAGTCAAATATATTTTTCTTTAACACTGAAATAACTTGAATACAGAATATTTCATCTAAGTTTATATTTGATGACATGTTGTGAACAAAGGAAATCAAAGTGCAGAGCTGAAGCCTAGTAATTTTTAGTACTTATTTTGATAAAATACATTCAGGCTTTTGAATATAATTGTTCTATAAGTTCATAGCTTGCATATATGGCTTAGTATATGAAAACAAAATCACTGAGAAATTAAATTTTACAGTTTATAATCAAATAACAAAGTTTATAATAAAATAATACATTTTAAGAAATTCAACATTTGTGTATAAGCCAAATTTCAGTAAGGTTGAAGCATGAAACGCTATCAAGTGAATTTAGGACCATTCAAAATCTGTCTATTTAATAACAAACAAATATTTTTGAGAGGTCATTAGTGTTGCTTTGGACATAAAAAAGGAAGAACTATATTAAATGCCTAGAGACAGATACTTTCCAATTTCTATTTTCCTTTCATTTCAAACTTCTTTTTCTCTATGACAAAAGTCTTCCACCATCAAGTCTTCTTGATTGGATCCTACTAGATCAGGTTAATCTGTTTTATAATTAATAATTTCTGTTGTTCCAACATGTGATACTATAAGCACTAGCTATTGTCTGGAGCAGGGGAAAAAATGAGGTATAAAATAAACAAATTCCTATTAGCAAATGAGAGCTGCAGGAAACTTGAAGCCCTCATTTTGTATCTGGAAATGGATCTGGGTCACTGACATAATATTCAGAACTCTGAACTGCAAACATAGGCTGTGAAATTAAAAAGGGTGTTTTTTAATCTATGTGGCTCAGATAGCAGTAATTTGGAAAGGACCAACAGTGTGTGTGTGTGTGTGTGTGTGTGTGTGTGTGTGTGTGTGTTCGAAAAGGAAAACAAAGAAAAAGAACAAGAACAAAGCAAATCTCAGTGGCATATCAACTGGTACAATGAGTAACTAAGGAAGGCTATAAAAGTTACTAGCAAGTCATTCAATCATAGACTCCGGGAGAGAGAAGGGCTCTCAAGTGGTCATATAATCTAGTTCTTTGCCCTGGAGAAATAGGATATTTCAGCCTTTTTCAATTCTAGCCCTCTGGCTTCTCTTAAAGATTTCAAAATGGATTATACAGTTTTTTAGGTCGACAACAATTTACTGAGTTCCTACTATGTGGCAAAGACTAAGGATAGGAGCAGGGCCACAAAGATTAATTATATATGTCCTCTTATCTGAAGAAGTTTAGACCAAATGAGAAGACCAACACACAGGCAGATAATTATGGCCACATAATATGAGTAGCTTGGTCAAGTATGCAGTACGTTCTAGTAGAAAAAATTCTTTCAGTGTCATTTAAGCTTATGACTTATTTTTCTGTGTTCTAGTAAAAAAAAAAAAAAGGACAAATTTCTATCAAATGGCAAGAAAGGAAAGAATGTAGTAGCTGTGTCTGGTACATCTACAAAATATCTATTTGGATATTTAAATGATATCTAGGAAAAAAAAATTGACCTAAGGAAAAGGGAAGAAACAAAGGTAAGTACGTGAAAAAGAAAATAGTTGACCAGTAAAGAATAAAGCTCTTCTCTTTTTTTGTATTTCTTAATTAAAGCTTAGCATAAATATAGAAAAGTGCCCCAATAAGATCTATAAACTTTAACAAAGTAAGACACTCTGGTAAGAAATAGAACATCTCCAACACTCTCACAGCTCTCCTTGTTCTTCCTCCCAGTTATCACACACCCTCAAATGTAACTGCTGTTTGACTTCTAGCTACAAAGATTAGTTTTGCCTGCTTTTGGACTTTATGTGAGTTAAGTCATGTATTCTTTTATGTCTGGTCTCTTTCATTACACTTTATATCTATCATTCATCTATATCATTTTGGATAACCGTAATCTGAAGATGTGACTATATCACAAATTATTTTTTCATATTAAATAAATTTGGGTTGTTTCTATCTCTAGGCTATTACACATAATATTTTATAAATATCCTACTATGTTGTTTGGTACACATATGTAAGCACTTATTTTGGCTTTAATCTGAGTAGAATAAGGGGCCATAAGTAATGCTTTAATGGGTACCCTCGGTAAGTTTTCTAATGTATTTCTGCCAATTTCTAGTTGCTCCACATTTGTGGTAACAGTGTTTCAGTCATTTTAGCTGTTCTTGTGGGTGTGTAGTGGTAGCTCACTGCTTTTAATTTGCACTCACTGAAAATTATGAGTTGATTACCTTTTCATATGCATACTGGGAATTCACATATCCTCTTTTGTGAAGTGCTTTTTCAGGTCTTTTGTCTCTTTTTTAAAAGTTATCATCTATCAGTTTTTATTGTAAGAGTTATGTATTGAATCTAAGTCCTACCTCATACATATGTGTTGTAAATACTTTCTCCTATTCTATATGTTGCATTTTCACCTTTTAACTTTTTAAAATAAAAATAGGATTTTAATTTGAATGCAGCTCAGTTTATTAAGCTCTTCTTAGGATTAGTGCTTGTCATGGTTAGTGCCCCATTTCAGAAACCTTTGCTTACTCCAAGGTCATGAAGATTTTTTTTTGGATGTTTTTCTCTAAAAGCTTTACTATTTGACCTTTCACATTTAGGACTATGGTCCACTGATCCATCTGACTTCTTCTTTTATTTTAGAGATAGGGTCTCACTCTGATTCCCAGACTGTAGCATAGTAGCCTGATAAAAGCTCAGGAACTTTTGGGCAGTCTTGAACTTTTGGGCTCAAAAGATCCTCTTGCTTTAGCCTCCAGAGTAGCTGGGATTACAAGTGACTGCTACCAGGCCCAGCTAATTAAAAACAAATATTAGAGATGTGGGTTTTGCTATGTTGTCCAGGCTGGTCTTGAACTCCTGACTTCAAGATATCCTCTTGCCTCAGCCTCCCGAATAGCTGGGATTACAGGCACAAGCTACTACACTTGGTAGATTTGATTTTTATGTGTTGTGTGTGGTAGTGTTTAACATTTGTTATTTTTTGAAATGGATAGGCACTTAAGCATCATTTATTTTGAAGACCCTGTTTCATTGCAATAATTTTGCCTTAAATTAGGTTATTATGTGTGTGTAAATAAAAATATAGACTTTTTTTGTTCCATTGGTGTTTTTGCCTGTCCTGTCTCATTGCTGTAATTACTAGTGGCTCATACTTAGTCTTTACCTCTAATAGTATACATCTTTTAATTTAGTTCTTAATTTTCTTGGCTATTCTTGGTTCTTTGAAATTCCACACCTTTTAGTATCAGCTTTACAGTTTCTAGAAAAAGCCTATTAAGCTTTTGATTGGAATTGTGTAAAATCTAGAGATCAATTTGGGGAGAACTGACATCTTTATAATACTGAGTGTACCAGCCCATGAATAAGGTACATCTTTTTATTTTATTGATGCTATTATACATTATACTTAAACATTGTTTTTAATGCATTTTGCTGGAATATAGAAATATAGTTTATTTTTATTTGTTGACCTTGGATCCTGGGACCCTGATAAATTTGCTTAGTTCTAATAGCTTATCAGTTGATTTTATTGTATCTTTTAGGTACATAATTGTATCATTCACAAATAATGAAGGTTTTATTTATTGCTTTTCAATCTTTAAACTTTTTTTACCTTTTCTTCACTTATTGCTCTGGCTAGATCCTGTAGTGCAATCAATGTTGAAGAGCAGTGGTGACAGCAGCCATTGTTTCCTTGGTCTACTCTCAGGGGAAAATTTTTCACTGTTTCACAATTAAGTGTGGTATTTGCTGTGGCTTTTAAAATTATATTGGAGATAAAAGTTCTTTTCTATTTCTACCTTGCTTAAACATTTTAAACATGAATGGATATTTTTATTAAATTTTATCTGCATCTAAGTGGTTCATAAAATGTTTCCTATGTTTTCCTAATGGAGTTTGAATATTAAACCAACTTTGCATTCCTAGAATAAATTCAATTTAGTTGTGATATGTTATTCCTTTAAATATTTTATTAGATTCAATTTCCTGATATTTTAATTTTTAAAATATATATTAATGAATGTTTATATTAATGAGAGCCACTGATCTGTAGGTTTTCTATATCATAATATTTATCATGTCTTGGTATCAAATTTATGTTAGCCTTTTAAAACAAGAAGTCTTAGGCCGGGCCTGGTTGCTCATGCCTGTAATCCCAGCACTTTGGGAGGCTGAGGCAGGCAGATCACTTCAGGTCAGGAGTTTGAGACCAGCCTGGGCAACATGGTGAAACCCCGTCTCTACTAAAAAAAAACAAAAATACAAAAAAAAAAAGAGCTGGGCATGGTGACTCATGCCTGTAATCCCAGCTACTCGGGAGGCTGAGGCATGAGAATCACTTGAACCTCGAAAGCAGAGGTTGCAGTGATCTGAGATTGTACCACTGCACTCCAGCTTGGGTGATGTGAGACCCTATCTCAAACCAACCAACCAACCAACCAACCAACGAACCAACAACAAACAAACAAACCCGTGTTTCCTTTTTTTCCTGTGTTCTGGAGTTCTGGAGTCAGTTTCTGTAAGATGGCTATTCTTTCCTTCTTAAATATTTAAAATAATTCATTAGTGATGCTACCTGGGCCTAACATTCCCTTTTGGGAAAGATTTTTAAATTATCATTATAATTTGTTCAATTGATACAGTATTTTGTGTTTTCCGTATCTTATGAGTCAGTTGCATTTTTCAAGGATTTGCCCTTTCACGTAAATTTTAAAAAGAAACAAATTAGCATAGAATTGTTCATTTCAATGAAGATTTTTATTTTGGAAGAAGTGCTCATGAGTCTTGGTCAGGAGTAAGTGGACCTAAACTGTTCAGAGAATTTTATGGTGATTTCACAGATTATGCCAAAGACAGACTTTTTTTCCACTTTGAAATAAAGCAATATCAATGAAAATAATGTCAGTTGGTTGAAAGTATGTTTAATCACTTCTTTTTTTTTAAACTAAGGAATTACTCCAGAATTTAATGGCTCACAACAGCGATCATTTGTTTAGCTCTCCATTCGGAGGGTGAGAAGCCTGCTCTGGGCTGGCTTTGGCTCACTGTGGCTAGATACACTCAGGGCCTGTGGCTAGTTGGTGGCTTGGACAGGCCTGAGGGTGGCTGATGATGGCAATAGTAGAATTGAGGCCAGGTGTGGCAGTGGCTCACGCCTGTAGTTCCAGCACTTTGGGAGGCTGAGGCGGGCGTGTCATTTGAGGTCAGGAGATAGAGACCAGCCTCTCCTACATGGTAAAACCCCATCTCTACTAAAAAACACCCAAAATTAGCTGGGTGTGGTGGTGCACTCCTATAGTTTCAGCTACTCAGAGGGTGAGGTAAGAGAATCACTTGAACCCGGAAGGCAAATGTTGCAGTGAGCTGAGATAGTGCCACTGCACTCCAGCCTGGATGACAGAGAGAGTCTCCATCTCAAAAAATTAAAATAATGATAATAATAATAAGTAGAAATGGCTGAGAGGTTAGTGGTGTTTTCATCAATGGCTATGCAATCTTTGTGACCTCATTCTCTAGAAGGTTTGCCTGGACTTGTTCTCATATCCCTCAGAGTTCCAAGAGAAGCAGCAAAACAAATCCCTAATGTGTAAGCACTTTTCAATTCTTTGCTTGTGTCACAGTTTCTACTAACCATTTGGCCAAAAGCTAGGTGATCAAACCCAGCCTCAGTGTGAGAGTAGAACATGAAAGGCAATGGATATAGAAGTACCAACAAAACAAGCCTAGAACAATCAGTCCACCAGAATGTATGATATATTTGCAACGCCAGTTAATGGTGACAGACTTCTTTTGAGTACATGTAAAACAAACCCCTACTAAACAATCATGATGGTGTTTTTTCATTCAGAGGTGAAGATAAATTGTAACGGGTAGAGGGGAAAATCCCAAATAACCTAAATTCTGCTCAGAAAATTGATTTATACAATTATTGTGGCTTTAAAGGACATGTTTTGGGTGTATGTGAAAGAACCCAATAATCTGTGCCTGGGCAAAAGGTGAAATTCAATATATGTGGTGAGAGGTGCATTATTATGCAAACTGCCCAACAACATGTTTTAATAAAGGGAGATAGTTAACCTGGGTCTGATTTGGGGCCTGGAAAGAAAGAGGAAATGAAATATCTTAGCAGGGCAGGAGGAGGCTGTGAAAAAGGTGGGGAGGACTTTGTGATGGAATAGGAAAAAAGCAAGAAGAATTTAAGGCATTGTTAGGGAAATAAATATGGTGTCTGGGGAGAATAATATTAATAACTAACATTTGAGAGCTAAGGGCTTTGTATTATTTATTTTAGTCCTTATAGTAACCCTATGTTTACATAAAACTGTCAGGATAGAAAATATATACAGCACTAAATTAGCCAAGAAGAGGAGACAAGGAAGATTTCCCATGGAAAAGGGCATGTTGTCTAAGACCTACAGGGAAAGAAAACAAGATGGGAAGAAGTTTTAGAAAAAACCTACAGTGAAGGAGACGATATAGATGGAAAGATGTGGCTGTGCATTGCATTTAAGGTGATTAAAATATTCAGACAGAGGAAAATTAAAAGGAAGAGAAATAGAAGTTCAAAGGAAGTATCTATGATAGTTGAATTCTACACAAGTGTAGAAAATATGTAATCTCAGGTAGGAACATGTAGCACAGACAGCACGCAAGAAAGCTAGAAGAACTTCTAGAGTCTCTCACAGAGGTAAGAAACTGGCAAGGTCTCATTATAGAAGAGAGGAAATCTGTTTAATGCAAACAAATTTGAGAAAGAGGTCATGACTTTCCTTCCCTGATTTACAAAGCAGAAGAAAGGCACACTGGAATGGGAACTCCTTATACACACATGCACATGGCACACACGTGCAGACATACAAATGTAGATGTCTAAAATGTTGTGTAATGCCTGTTTTAGAAGGCATGTGACTGAAATGGGAGGAGGTTTGTTACTTTAAAAATGTGTTTGCACTTTTCCAAAGCCCAAAAGCAAAACACAAAAGGAATATTAAAAAAAAAAAGAATTTGCAGACAATTGAAGGAAGAGAGATCCAATTTTTTTTTTTTTTGCATAAGAAAACTATGATGTTAGGAGACTTCAGCTCTCCCTGTAATGTACTAAAAGTTTTCAGAAAGTGGTTATCAGTCTTATGAATACTCTGAAAGGGTATTCATAAAGAATCTGAAAGAAGTCATTTAGAAAGAATTGATGGCTGCTTCCCCTTCCAAACAAGTAGAATATTTACCAGGTTAAGGGAGGCAAAAGGGTCAAAGAACAGTGGCTTGATTCATAAGCAGCATGTGCTCTTCTGCAGGATGGGGGAAGTCTCTAGAAGAACAGGGTGAACTGCCTAGTCATGTGTGGGCCATGAACCTGCAGTAGCAGCATCACCTGGGAGCTTTGAGAAAAGTGGAGTCTCAGGCCCCACCTCAAAACTAATGAATCAGAAACTCTGTGGTTGGTGTCTAGTAGTCTGTGTTTTTAAAGCCCTCAAGGTGATGCTATTACTCGCTGAAGTTTGAGAGCGCTGGGTTAGAGGGCAGTGGGATGATATCACAAAAATAAAGTGAAACTAAAAGGGAAGAAAACAACTTTCTTCCTTAAATATAGAGGTTCGTGTATTCAACAGAAAGTTATTAATTTTTTACTGTACCATAGTTAAACAAGATTAATGGATCTCAACATTTTCGTCACAAAGAATCGTTTTTGTTATTCCCATCATCCAGTTAACTTATGAACCATGCATAGAGCAGGATTTCTCAACAGCAGCACTGCTGACACTTTGGGCCAGCTGTGGGAAGCTGTCTTCTTCACTGCTGGAGATTTAAAAGCATCGCTGGCCTCTAACCACTTGATACTAACAGAATCCTCATTTGTGACCCCCCAAAAATGTCTCTAGGCTCTGCCAAATGTCCTCTGGGGAGCAAAATCATCCCTGGTTGAGAACCAGAGGTTTAAAGGAAAGCAAAAAGTAAGCAATATATATTTGTTAATATTATAGTTATCTATTTTTATTATGTAACTGGCATAATGTTAACCAAACACATGTAACTGATAGAGCATGAGGCAAATAAAAATCTTTCACTTCATAGACCAACTGCATTTGCAGATCAAGTCCTGGCTGTCTGGTATGTTTGACCAGGGGCAAAGGTAGCGATTCTTTTTAAAAACCTTAGTTCCATCATATAAAAAGCAATCATAAAGTATTTGCTATTCAATGATTAAATATAATAAAGTATAGAAAATGCTTGAAATAGATCAGTACTCCTATTTCTCTTCTCACAGAATTCCAGATGTCTGTAACTCAATAGGGGCACCAAACTAAAATTCTCTTTAAAAATCTCTCCCTGGCTCAACATTGTCTGGTTCTACTTACATCTATATCTAAAAGTTCAGATTTTGTCATTGTTGTTTTAAGATTCTTCTGTGATCTCACCAGAGCTATACATACTCACATTAGAGAAATACACATGCACACACACACACATGGCATTTTTCCAGGTTCAGGATGTTTTCCAAGCTTGTGAAACTCAAGTCTCAGGTTGAAATCCTCTGATAAGTATGTCGACAGCCCGGGAGTGGGCAGGTAGGGGTGACAAAATCTATGGAAAAGACAGAACTGAGGTGGATGTGGGGAAAGTAAAAGATACCACTCTTCTAACCTGAAAGTAGTAAAAGCTGGAATGAACATTTTAGCACTAGTTTGAGGTGGCAATAAAAGAGAGGAACTGTGACAGAATCCTATTAGAACAGCAAGAAATAGAAAACATGTCAAGAGGGACAACCAGGAGGAGGGAACTTTTTCCTGCTGAGGACAAGCTAAGATAAAAGTGGGTGTTTGAACTTGGGGCATGAAAAATTTAAGGCATGTGGGAAGACAAGGAAGGGATCAACGCTGAGAATGTACTGTAGGGGAAGTGTTCTGCAAACATTTGTACAAGCAATGTGTGTTGATTGTCATAGAGAGACAACTACTCCTTAACCAGTTGTTTTTGCTGATGATGAATGGAGATGTTTGAAGAACTATTTCGAAAACAACAACAGATTTAGCAAGGAGACAAAGGCATGTGCATTAGTGCTAGGGTTCCAGCCCAAAATGGGAGAATTTCCTAATAGATATCACAGCCCAAGGAATAAACAGTATAAAGTGACCGTGGACGTGGAGAGTTGCCTGTGGCTATGGAAACCTCTGCTGACCTCTTACAACTTTTGAAGATTCAAATAAAGTCTTAACCATTATTTTACCTAATACAGTGAGAAAAACATATTTCACAGAATGGAACATATGATGTTAAGTTTATATTTAAGAGAATGGTAGATTTAAAGCTGAGAGCCTCTACAGTTACCAATACCAGTTACTAGGTATGTATATATAGAAATTCTGATGCAAAATTGAAGAGAGAGACCATGCTTTTAGATGCAGAACATAGCCCACTGACTGTAGAAAGGGTGGTGAGAGAGGAAAAATAATGAACTGGTTAAGTAGAGGAGTTTAGAATCAGACAGAAATGAATTCAAATTATAGTTTGGTGTGAGGTTTGCAAGGTACTTTATTTTCTAAGCTTTATGTTTCTTATCCGTAAAATGGGTATAAGTATACATATCTCTAAGGACTGTCCTGGACATTAGGTAACATATGAAAAGATAACGTATTAAAAATACCTGAGGCAGTCAGGCACAGTGGCTCACGCTTGTAATCCCAGCGCTTTGGGAGGCCGAGGCGAAGGGATCACTTGAGGTCAGGAGTTTGAGCCAGCCTGACCAACATGGTGAAACCCCATCTCTACTAAAAATACAAAAATTAGCCAGGCATGGTGGCACATGCCTGTAGTCCCAGTTACTTGGGAGGCTGAGACAGGATAATGGCATGAACCCGGGAGGCGGGGCTAGCAGTGAGCCGAGATCATGCCATTGCACTCCAGCCTGGGCTACAGAGCAAGACTCCGTCTCAAAAAAAAAAAAAAAAAAAGCCCTGATGAACAGAAAATTCTTAACATACGGTGGTTATTGTTTTATTCAATGTTCACTGTGTTCTAGGTGCTTTCCTGTATTTGTTTAACCTTGACAGCCACATTTTGAAGTCCATATAATTGTGTACATATACACTATATATTTTTTTATAAGAAGCATGAGGACATGAGATAATGATTGAAATGTTAAATCACAGTAATAATTTTTAACTTTGTAATTTTAGTATTCCTAATGACTCTTAAGGTAAAGCAACTCTCTGTGGAGAGGGGACATGGTTTACCTGTTTCTGCATCCTTCATCTCATAGTACAGTGCCTTGCACCCTGTGTGGATTTATGCCTATGTGTTAGAATGACATCTTATAGAATCATGCATTTAAATAGGAAAAGCCTCTGTGATCTTGTAGTTCTGTTCTTTTCATACAGACGGTGGGATTTTAAAAAGAATGAATTTCTAAAGGTCACATGCTAATTAGTTGAAGAGTACAGACTAGAATGTAGATTGTCCGGTTCAGTTTCTAGAGTTGTTGAAAGCTTTTTCTTTGTATGAGAAGTCTTAGTTCCTGGAGTGGATGATGAGGGCCTTGAGGAATGTATAGATACTCCTATAGAATGACTACCGTGGCTTCCCAGAACCATTGACCTCCCTTTGCAGCGCACCTTCTGTAGACAAGTACTTGGCAGAGGGTCCATGCTCAGCAGCTGCTTCCACAGTTGTTCACTCTAAGACAAGCTTTTTAAAAGATAGTTCCTGTGATATAAATGATAAAGATAATCACTTCTTGCAATTTAGTACCCCAAATGTGTCTGCTGTGTAAGGAGGGAGAATTGGGCCTTTGCCTATTATAAATCTAATGTGAACTGGTCCTGGAATTTCTTAGGTGGAAGAATAAATTGAATTTTAAGCCTCTTCAAAGTATGTGGGGAGGTGTGTGTGTGTGTGTGTTGGGGTTTGGGGAGGCATCGAGAAGGGTGAATGTAATAGGATCACACTTACTAAAGCCTGGGTAAGATTCACTCATCAAAATTTGCAAAGAGATATAGTTTTACTGAGGCCCTCCTAATCCCGTAGCACTTTGACTTTTTTTTTAAGGAAATATTCTTGTATCAGTCATTTCCACCCCATCTTCACTCATGCCAGCTGGGCCTGGTTGCTCTGATGTAGAATAGTCTTGGATCTGCACCCTGACTCAGGCTCTGAGGCTCAGAGAGGTTCCTCTATTTCTCTGAGTCTCCCATTTGTTGCAACTGTGAAGGGGGAAGAATACTAATTCCTATCCGCCTAATTGTGAGGATTAAATGAAAATTACACAAAAATGTTTAGTGCAGTGCCTTCCAAGGTAGGCCCTTCTTGTGTCTTTTTATTATGATTAGTACTCTCAGGAGGGCTTACATTTACATTTTCTATCTCTAACGGTGTACTGTAAGATGCTGTTTTCCATTAAAGGGGTTTCATATTCTGAAAACAGGCTAGAGAGGACTAGTGGAAAAAAGGGGCCCTCTGAATTTGTTCTTCTCTTCTATTCTGTCAAAACCTATTGTTAGCCTGTATAAAGACAACCATGATGCTGACAGAACAGTCATCATGTCAGTATCTATGTGTGGAATTACAAAATTACAGCATCTGTGAAGACTGTCTTCATTTAAGGACCATTTACGATATGTGTCATTTTTCTAGCTGTTGTGAATCCGGTGCTCCATTGGAAAGGACACCTGCGATTTTAACTACATGCTGCAGATCCCTACTATCGCATAGAACAAGAAGCCTTGAACCTACAAGTTGCTGTAAATGCCACTTCACTGTGCTCACAGGGCCCCTCTGACCCCCTCTCTCACTCAGGCTGTTTCTGTGGACATAGTACGACGTGTAATTGTCTCTCTCCCGAGTCAGACAACTCCTGAGCATAAAACATTTATTTTTCTAGCCCCAGCAACTACCATAGTGCACGGCCCCATAGTTCTCAAGTAATATTTGTTGAGCTGGGTTTAAATATCCAACCTGTTATTTGGCTAGTTTGGTGTGACAATTTCTGTACCTGTGAAAATACAAACTGGCGGTTAGTGTGAAAGGTGCCAATTGTATCTTTCATTTATAAATATGAGCATTTCTCCTTGTTCAGTGTGTCTGAAGAGGCACTGTTTAAATCACAGTGGTGATAATGGCAGGTTATGTGGCAGCAAGCCAAGCACAGCTGAGAGGACTGAGACAGGGGAACAAACCTGCAATCAGGGGAATTTGATGAGGGTCATTGAAAACCAAAGTTTGATGTCAGAATCTGAGCTGGAGAATAATTATACCTCCTTATAAGAAAATCAAGAACAACAAGGGGTTGATAAGGACTTGTCTTCCCCAATGTCTGAATCCCACCTGCTCAGGTATGTTTATTTGAAAATGTCTGGGCCTATCAGCAGACCAGTTACCTTAATCAAAGGTGGCGCCCCACCATCCACAATAAAGAAAAACATGGTATTTAGGTAGCAATTACTGTTCGTACAGCATAATTATTGTCTTATCTTTGTGCTGTAATAAAACCAGCCCCCAACCCAAGCCATATCATATGTTCCTGTGCTCCTTAAATGGAGAGAGTTTTATAAAATTGTCTTCAAGCCATGGGGTAGGGCCTCAAGGGGATAGGGTTGTGTGGTGAATAGGAGCATGAGATACAGCATTAGGCTAGTCACCTAAACTCTCTAAACCTTAGTAACCCATAGAGTTACAGTGAGGATAATTTGTATAGAGAGCCTATCAGACTACCTGGCACCAGCACTCAATAAATGGTGGTAGCTATTATTTTATCAGTAGTCGCAGCAGTAGTGCTATAAATAAGAGTAATGGTAGACACATAAGAACAGTAGGGGCCATCCTCATGGGGCAGGCATTACGTCAATCACTTGGAGAGGAGGCCAGACCCTCAGATAGGAAACCAGAACTCAGGAGACCTGGGTCTTAGGCTGGAAAAGTAGCTCCTTCCTCTTTTGAAGATCTGGACTTGGAAGTGTCCAGATGATTTTTTGGGTGAGGAAAAGCTAGTTGGGGAGCCATACAGGGATATAGACAAGGAGGTAACTCTGTGGAGACTATCTGAAGATATATGAAGTATGGCTGGTAGATCAGATGATCAAATTACAGATCATTTCCCTTTTGTTCCTCCAGTCTTTTCAGTCTAGTTTGATTTTCATCTCATTTCAGATTTGCCATGGGCCATGAAAGAAACTATGATTTTCCCTATTTGAACTTGATGTTTATTGGGTTTTACCCTACCTAAACCCCCTACTCAGACCCTCTTCTCCCTCCAGGTGAGGTCAGTGAAGCTAGGACAAGGGTCATTAGCAATAACTTCCAAAGGGAAGGTAAAGTTGGGGACACAAGTTTCCCACAAGGAGATCTTCCTTTCCTTGACAATCTTGTGATCTCCACTGTTAATTTTATCACAAATGTTTGCAGGTGCTTCAACTGGCACTTAATCATATACTGTACTTCAATGTTTAGTATGTTTAATATAATCTTATTTTTTCCATTAGGTTATAAACTCCCTAAAGGCAGTGATTTTGTTATGTTTTATAAAAATCACCTATAGCATTTCACACAATGATCTCTAAGTGAATATTCAGTAAATATATTAACTGTTTATCTAAAATGTTATATTAACCTGGACCTTGGGAATACCCTAAGATCTTAGCAAAACAGCATTGTATAGCTCTTTTGGAGCTACAGATTTCTGTATGTGGTTAAAATTGGAAATCTCTTTGTTTTTAATAAAACTAGAGCATTCCTTGTAGTATAATTAAATATCTGTGTTCTCAATTCCCCAAAATCATACAGCTGGGGGCCATCTCTAGTACTCACCCCTCAAAGGTAGCTGACACAAAACTTAACTAAGGCATCTTGCTACACAGGAAAGAGCATTTTAATTTGCCACTTGAGAAACTAAATTTCTTGGAATTTGTGATAATAGCTGGATGTGGGAAACTAGAAGGGCCTATAAACATGAGGCCCTTAAAACAAGGCATTCAAAAAATCCAGGAGGTGACATGTACACAGTTCTCAGTTAACCATCCTAACAGCTGAGTAGGGACACAGAAAATTCAAAATGTGATCCCAAACCTATTTCTTGATGAATAACAATGCCACTCTGACAGTAGTTCTTTTCCCAGTAGGTTGTTAAGTAGTATTAAAATGTACTTTGATTTCGTAAACCTGATGATGAGAATTGTGGCCCCTTTTAACACTCGAGAGGATAACATTTCTGTTGGGTAAATAAGAACCTCTTCTATGTACACAAAGAATCTTCTGTCAATAGAGTACACAGCATATTTCTTTTCTCATGAGGTAGAAAGCAGCAGCTTTGACTCAGCATGGAACCAGGCAGTGCAGACCCAGAGCAGCTTCCAGCTCTCAAGCAGGTGCAGGGTGCAGAGTGCAGAGTGAGGGTGATGAGAGATGAGGCCAACAGTCATCCATTTAAGTCCCTTGTTTGAATTAGTTCCAATTCCAAAGAACTTTACAGACAAAATAAAGAAACTTTTCAGCTCGTAGGAGGTGACTGAACTAACTTGACAAAAATGTGACTCATTAATTGAATTCTGATTACATAGATATTGGGGCAATTTGCTTTGTATGCATTATCTCATTTCATCTTCTCAACTATCTCATGTTTAGTAAGATGAGGTGAGTGAGATCCTTCATTATGGAGGTACAGAATCTGGGGCTTAAACTCAGGATTGTCTGACTCCAAGCCCATGTTCTCCAGTCTTGTTATTTGGTCTGTGTTCCAGGAACGTACTCAGTGGCAGGGGTAATCTTAGCACCCAGAACAGCCTCAGACCATCTGTTGAGGATGGTGTTGTGATACTGTCCAGGCTGAAAGTTCAGCCAGACAAAAGCAGTGATGAACTTATCACAAGCAGGGAAATTCACTCACCAAACGATTCTGAAACATACTGAGTATTGTTGAAGCCTACATCTGAATGGCCAGGACTACTTATTAACTTAGTGTGTGAATGGGTACCACTTACCCTGTGCCTCACCACCACTGCTTGGCATTTCTGCCTTCAGAGGCAGCCCTTTGGATTTGTCATATAGGTAAGTTCTGTCTTATCGATGTCTTTCTCTTCTCAGTTGTCAGAAGATTACAAGGAATTTTAGAGGAGTTTTCCTGACATTATGATAACTGGATCCTGACTTGTTAATCATACCTCCTTTGTGTGGGGCCTCCGAGGAACTACCACAAATAAGGAATCTAGCAACATATGAGGTAAAGTTCACCTTAGTCGTAGTTGGGCATAAATCTTATAGCCTATACTGGAGCTCTGGTAAAAGACTGACTTGAAGCCTGAGGCTTATCACTGAGGCTTAAGCAAGGCCTTATCATCTGTTCCCTATGTCCTGCCTCTCAAAATGGAAAGTTTGGGACCAATAGGCCCTGGTAAACTTGCCTGGCCTGTTGGTCCCCCAGGGATGACCAGGCTTCACTTTGAGCATACCTACACATGCACATATTCACAGAAACTAGCAGTACCCTACCCATACCCTCTCAGCACTTAACCCTCTTGGTGTATACCAGAGGGATCCTATGACACACACCCAGGACTCTCTGCATGAGGGTTTATGCTCAGTGAGGCCTGCTGCAAATGTTGGGTAGTTAACACCTCTGAAACAGCCCTAGCTGATGGGAGTTGAAGGATTAATACCCCAGCTCCTTCATTGCCCAGGTGGGATGAGTCTGGGAGCATATTTTGCACTTTCTCCTAGAGTTCCATCAGAGGTGAAACTCAATTGCCTAGAGTGACTGACCTGCTTAATAATTGTAATAGGGAGAATGATATTCCCCAAGAGGGTCATACCCTAATTCTTGGCACCTGTGAAGTCGTGGGAGCACACGTGGGAAAAGAGGCTTTGCAGATGTAATTAAAGTTATATATTTTAAGATAGGGAGAGTAGCCTAGTTTATCCAGGTGGGCTCAGTCTAATTATATGGGCCCTAAAAACAACTTTCTCTAGTTGGAGAAATGCAGCGGACGAGATGCAGCAGAAGGGGAAGTCCAGAGAGGTTTGAAGCAGGAGGAGGAGTTGATGCAACTTTGCTGGCATTGAGATATAAGGACCAGTGTTCAAGGATCAGAGAAAGGTTTAGGAGTTACAGGTGATCTGCAGCTAACAGCCAGCAAGGAAATGGGACCTCAGTTTTACAGCCACAAGAAACTGGATTCTGCTAACCATCTGAATGCTCCAGGGAGGAGATTCTTTCCCAGGACCTCTGGACAGGAGTCCAGACCTGGAAATCCCTTGGTTCTGGTGTTGTGGCACCCTTGGCAGAGAGCCAGATCAGCCATTCTGTGCCCAGACCTCTGATGTACAAAAACTATGGGATAAAAAAATGTGTGTTGTTTAAAGCCCCTAAGTTTGTGGTAACTTGCTATGACAGCAACAGAACATGAATACCAGAAGGCATACATTCTTGATCTGTTCCCTTCCCATCCCCCTACTGGTGTTTTCTGGGTTCCCCTCCCCTCAAAAAACCACTTGCGCTCACATCCCGGATGGAACTGCATTGAGGCCATCAAGAATGTGCACTCCTCAGTTCTCTAGCTGTAGGCCTTTGGTATCTGCCACAGCGTTAGAGCTGAGGACATGCTTCTTTTGGGAGCTCACAACAAATGACCGAGCTCAGGGGAGCACACAGTCTGACCATTCTGCCCAACTCAGGACTCCTCCACAGACAACTCTGTGCTGATGTTCCATTGTGCTGTCCCAGGCTGTTGAGAGCTGCACCGCAGTTTCCTACTACTCACCTTTTACCTTCTCTCCTTTAGAACATGAGGCCCATATTGCTATCTGAAGGCTTGGTCTACTCCTGATCCCCTTTATCTTTCATAGGTGTTACCCCCTGTAAATCTCCTGTGCTTCTAATTCCATCATGACATCTGCTTTGCTAAGGATCAAACTGACACACCCACCAAATAACATATGCTAAGCCTTGTCCAAGAAGGTGGACCAACCTCATCACAGTAAAATCAATCAGATATATAAGAGGGAGTGGAGAGTGGCTACATGTCTGTTAAGGTATAATAATATCACCCGTTAAAAACTGTGGTCCAGGCTGGACATGGTGGCTTATGCCTGCAATCCCCGCAATTTGGGAGGTCAAGACAGGTGGATAGCTTGGGCCCAGGAGTTTGAGGCCAGCCTGGGCAACATGGCGAAACCCTGTCTCTACAATTAAAAAAAATTAGCCAGGAGTTCAAGACCAGCCTGGGCAACATGGTGAAACCCATCTCTACAAAAAAAAAAAAAAAAAAAAAAAAAAATCCAGGCATGGTGGCACATGCCTATAGGCCCAGCTAGTCAGGAGGCTAAGGTGGGAGGATCTCTTGAGCTGAGGAGTTTGAGGCTGCAGTGAGCCAAGATTGCATCATTGGACTCCAGCCCAGCCTACAAAGCAAGACCCTGTCTGAAAAAAAGAGCTATGGTTCAATAAATGATCTGAAAAAATGTGATATTAATTAAATTATGATTACATCAGAGATTATGGCAATTTGTATGTATTATCTCATTTTATCTTCTCAAGCATCTTAGTAAGATGAAGTGAGCAGGAACTTACATTAAGGATCTGGAATCTAAGAGTTCTGATGAATAATTCTACAGGAAAGCAAAAAGAGATAAGCTTGTGGTTGAGGGTACCCAGCTGGAGATGGAGAAACACTAAAATTCTCTGCCTTGCTTGTCTGTTTCTTCAGGGGCCTGAGTTCCTACATAGTTTAGCAGTGGGAGCCTGTGAGGCTGCCAAAGTCATAAAAGTTCAGGAAACAGTGAAGAAGGCTGTGGCAGGATGATATGATATTCTACAGTGTCCACATAGAGATGATGCATGGCTAGCCAATAAATTCTTCCTAGAAAAATTAGCTATGTAGTCCTACTTCTATAGGCAGAAGACTCATCAGAAGACCATGTTCAAAGGGCAAATCTGAACCAAAAGCTGATGCTGCAAAAGGCAAAATCTCAAGCCTAGCAAACATAACTCTATATATGAGAATTTGAGCTTCAAAGGCCCTCTGCTATTTGAAAGCTAGTTACATTATTGGCTTTAATGCTGGTAATGAAATTTATATTATAGCAAAACAAGCAGCTGCCTTAATTAAAAATGGAGAAACTTCAATGTAAGTTGTATCTGAAGAGTGATTTAAAGAAATTACTTATAGATGTATCTATGTGTTGTTGTATCCACTGATGGGGGCATTTATTTTACTAAACCCAGCAAATTAAAATGTTCTTAATAGCTTTCATCCCAAGACTGTTATACAAGGAAACTCAAATACAGACCACAGTTAGTATCACATTCAAGGTTCTTGTGTCCAGTGTATTTGTACTCAAATCATTCTCTAAAGAGTATAAAACATGCAATATCTGATGAGGGCATTATGAAAATCTCTCGCACAGTAGAGGTCAGGTTTGGAGATGTCAAACCCTGAGTTATGTTCCATGGTTATTTAATCTTTAGGATTACTTACCATTGATTACTTGCTTCATGTAGGTGTATACTTAGTCTCTGTCATCTCCCCACGAAGTCAAAATTTGTACTGTTGACTTTTATTTGTAACCCCCAACTCCTAATCCAGTTTATTGATGTGCATAGAATAAGACACAGGGTCTATTGATTTATGGGGCTTCATAGCATAGAAGTGAGTATAAAAGTGTTCTGATGGAAATCAACGACTTATCCTAGACAGAACACTTACCATTTTCAGTCACTTTGCAACATAACTGTTAGAATTCACACTAGACACAAATCAGAATTTTTAGCACAAAGGGACCTGCATCCTTTAACATCAGTTCCGATGTAGCAATTGCATTTGGAGGTATCCCTTAAAGATACAGTGTCTGGCCAAGACAGCATAGTTCAGTGGATGGCCCCATGGATTTTGCTTATGTTTGGTTATTGCTACAATACTTCTTAGCTGTGTGAATCTGGACCAATTTATTAACTTCCTAAAGCCTCTATTTTCTTATTAGTAAAATGGGGAAATAGCAGTACTTACCTCGCAGGGCTATTGGGAGGATAAGATAGTAAATATAAAATACTTAGTGATGCCTGGCACATCAGAGTTCAAAACTAGATTGAAAAATGTAGTATTTAATAATGTCTTAGAAATGGAAATGGAATGGAAATGTCTCTCTGGCCTCTTGCCTAGCAGAGAGGAGGCACTCAATAAGTCCTATCTATTTTAATTAGGATAGGCTAAAGTTTTTACAGATTGACTCAAGATATAATTGACTCAAACTCAGTAGAAGTTTATTTTTTCTTTACAAAACAGCCCAAAGTGGATGTTACATGTTAGTAAAGGGGACTCTGCTCCACACAACCATTCAGGAACCCAAGATAAAAGTGGTAGTGCCGTCTTTAGCTTGTAATGTTCTGGATGTCATCATCCCTGTAAGCTGGAATGGTGAAGGCAACTTCCTGAGAGGGTTTTTGTGGGCCAGATCTGAAAGAGACACTCCACTTCCCCTCACATTCCATCAGAGAGAACTTAGTTTCATGGCCATACTCAATTGCAATGGAGATTGGGAAATATAATTAGGTTGGGGAGGATGAATTTTGGTAGGCAACTAACAACTGATGGTTTCTACTAATGCTATCTTTTCTGGAGCAGTAAGCTCAACACTTATTCATTTATAATATTAGATACAACTTTAATTTAAAAACCTTAAAAACCTAGCAAGTTAGAGTCAAAATGTTCCTGTAAATCTATAGGTAAGAGTATACAGATCATGTAGTGTTTTTAGTCTAACATTTTATTTCATGCATAGCAGAACTCCTAACAGGAATCAACCACAGAAGGCATGAAAATTATATGCTACAACTTTAACAATTATTCAGATATTTATTAAAACAATCAATATTTATTGAATATTTAGATTTCTGTAGGAACTGTGCATTTCTGTGGGTGATAGAAAAATAAAAACAGATCTAGTCCTCAAAGAGAGTGCAGTTTGATAGTGGCATGATGAGATGTCCACAAGTTATCATAAAGTTAGAAAATGAAATTATTGTGGCAAAAGAGCTAACGAAGTGCTAGAAACTGATTAAAAACCCCATTTTGATTAGGCCAGAGCTACATTTTAATTTCCTTGGCCTTTTGAAGTTTTCTAAATGGAGCCTCTATTACATCGAGCTATAAGTTTCTCTCCTGGTCTTCAGTTGACTAGGGCATCATGAAGTCCTGCAACTCCTCTCCCTCAACCGTCACACACATATAATTTTTAATGTTTTACTTCCAAGAGGGAAAACTTTCAAGGGACATCTTTCATCAAAATTAAGGTTAAATATTGTTGGGGTTTTTGGTGGAAGTCATTTCTAAGAAATTATTAGAACAGCAAAAACAGTTTATATCGTAAGTTTTAAAGTCCTTTATACCTTTTTTTTTTTT
>NW_016804410.1:726146-743704 GCF_001698545.2 Rhinopithecus bieti
CAATTTCAAAATTAATTACATGGATATCTCATTAAATCCTCTTTTTAAAAAACTAAAGACAAACTAATTTTCTTTTTACAGAAGTAAAATATAAGCACACTTTGATTACAATTCTTCTGTTAGTGATTATTAAAAGATATTACTAGAACCAAAATTAAACTTTCTGAAAAATGTCACTGCCTATTTCTAAAATATTTATTTTGTTTCTAATAAAAGAAGTTTGAACATGCTGTCTCCGTTCTTTTGTATAAGACATTTCTACCCTGGAATTCTTAAGGCACAGAGTGTGTGTTTTCTGCTTTGAACAAGTGGGGGTGGCTTTCTTGATTTTGTGGGTGCCTCAGCTGCTCTTCGAAGGTCTCTGCTAGTAAACCACAATGCTGAATGATTTTCCATTGCGTCGCATTTCCATTTTCTCTGTTATAAGTAATGATGCAATGTTCAGCTTTGGATATTTAGCTTTTTCTTCTTTTGAAACATTTCCTCTCATTTTCTGAAGATAAAAGGATATTTTTAAAACCCGCATCCAAGTCGTATGACATGGTTGAAATACGATCAAAATAGGTCATATTCTCCATTTCATCTGACAACATATCACCTTTATTCTTGCCAATATTTAAGGTTGCAGCACCTTTGTGTCAAGAACACAGGATTCCTAGTAAATGCTGCCACCGCTCAACTTGCTCCCTTAGACATGTCATTTCCTTTCCCTAAGTCCTAGTTCCTTGTCTCTCATCTTGAATCTTTTCAGCCCTAACACTTTTCTTCACATGGTAAAATCCTAGACCAACATCAATAATTATTCCACTTCTGAAATCTGTTTCAGTCAGTCAACTCTCTTTGTCTCTTGACTTCCCTTATTATATTATATTCATGTGCCACATGACATTTTGGTCAATAACAGACCACCTATATGATGGTGGTCCTATAAGATTATGATACTATATTTTTGCTGTACCTTTTCTATGTTTAAATATGTTTAGATATGTAAATACTCACCATTGTGTTATAGCACCGAATGCTTACAGCATTCGGTACAGTAACATGCTGTGCAGGTTTGTAGCCTAGGAGAAACAGGTATACCTTATAGCCTATGTGTGTGGTAGGCTATCCCATCTAGGTTTGTGTAAGCACACTCTGTGATGTTTGCACAGCCACAAAATTGCCTGACAACACATTTCTTAGGATGTGTCCCTGTCATTAAGTGATGCATGACTGTCATTCTATTCCACTGTTTCTCCACGTTCATTGAGACTTACTACTTTCTCACTATTGAGGTCACTGATTATCTATACTTAGCACCTCAATGCTTACAGCTCTGAATACTCATCTATAGAATGGACACAGCCACAGATGTGCTCGAGTTTTTGAGATGGTTTCTTTTCTAGGCTTCTGGGACATGTTCTGGATTTTCTTCTCTCTCACCTGTCCCTCCTTCTCAGTTTCCTTTCTGATCATTCTGTCCCCTCCGTCACACCTCTTGATGCTGGATAGCCTCATGACTCAATCCTTGGCCTTCTTTCCTCTATTGACGCTCACCTCTTAGTTGTTTCCATCTAATCCCATAACTCAAAAAATTCACATTTCTACTCTTCTCTTGGGATTTAAACTCATATGTCATGCCCATTTGGATATCTAATAGATACCTCCAACTAGCAGACCCATTGGTTTCCTGTCCTCATATGCTCACAGGCTTCAGAGCACCAGCCTCCATTTTGTTCTCAGGAAAAATAATAAGAGCATGGGAGTCAAACTGGACTCTCCTTCATACTACACTTTCTCTCTGTTAGTAAGTCCTGTTGGCAGACTTTTAAAATAGATTCTGATTTTAACTACTCCCTGTTTCCACCATTTCAAACCTAATCTAAATGTCTATAATTTGTCACCTAGACATGGCAACAGACTCCTAATTGGCTTCTCTGTCTTCACTCTTGCCTATCACAGTCCATCCTTACAGAGCTGTCAGAATGATTTCTCTAAGCATAATAACAATAATATTTGCTGAGTACTTATTATTTATAATACCAGATTCCATTCTAAGCTCTTTACCTGAATTTGTTCCTTTGAACCCTTTGAGATGTATATTATATCTGTTTCCATTTTATAGATGAGAAAACTGAGGCATAAGAAAGATAAAAACTTGTACAGGGATATATTGCTAATAATTGATAGAAGCAGGATTTGAATGTGGGAAGTCTGTTGAGCTCTTAAATGCTGTATTTTATTATTTTTATGTCACTCATCTGGTTAAAATATTCTAAAGTCTCCTTATGGGGGATGCAAGGCCTGGCCCCTACCTACCTCTTTGATTTAATCTCGAATCCTACTTCTCTCTCTCCTCCCTACCTTATTCACTGTACCCCAGCCATGCTGGCCTCCAGTTTATTGCTCATTCCTGTTTTAGGCTTTTGAATTTGCTGTTTTTTTTCTTGGGATGTACCTTGCCAGGTCTTTGTATGGTTGCCTCCTTCTTGTCCCCTAAATCTCACTTCAGTTGTCACCACCTCCATAGCCCTCCTCAACCCCTCTACCCCATCTTTTCTCTTTGAAGCCCTTACAACCACCAGAATGCATCTTATTTACTTACTTGTACTTGTCTTCTTTCCATTACATTGTAAACTTCTTTGGGCTTTCAGTCTTCTCTCTGTAACCCAGTGCTTTGAAGAACGCCAAGCACATACACACCTCATGTCTGAAATGGGTATGACAGGGGTATTGTTAAGAGCAACTGGAATTATATCCAGGAAAACGTTTTGTAAAATATGAATTTCTTAATATAAATGGTATATTATTGTTTGAAACTGGAAACCCTGATGGGACAGAGGCCAGGACTGATGCTGAGGCATTGTCTACTGTGAAGGCAAGAATCTATACCTTAAAAAAAAAAAAAAATCAATGAGAAAGGAAAATAAATAACTAATACACATTATTTGTTATTGAAACAAGGAATAGAACATTTATCCAAGATTTATGTCAAATCAAGAAAGTGTAGCCGGGCATGTTGGCTCATGCTTGTAATCTCAGCACTTTGAGAGGCCAAGGTGAGACGATTGCTTGAGCCCAGAAGCTAGAGACCTGCCAGGGCAACATAGTGAGACCCTATCAGTACAAAAAATTTTAAAAATTAGCTAGGTGTGGTGATGTATGTCTGTGGTCCCAGCTACTTGGGAGGCTGGAGCCTAGGAGGTAGAGAGGCTGCAGTGATTGCTCCATGATTGTGCCATTGCACTCCAGCCCAGGTGACAGAGCGAGACCTTGTCTTGAAAGAAAGAGAGAGAGAGAGAGGGAGGGAGGGAGGGAGGGAAGGAAGGGAGAGAGAAAGGAAAGAAAGAAAGAGAAAGAAAGGAAGGAAGGAAGGAAGGAAGGAGAAAGAGAAAGAGAGAGAGAAGGAAGGAAGGAAGAAAGGAAGGAAGGGGAAACAGTGACATGAAATCCCTGGAAAGAAGTAGTGTTCTGTTGTCTCAAGTGTGGGTGCACATTTGCACATCTATTTCCTTGTGCTTATACGTTATATTTTATCTATTAAGGAGTTTGCTTTCTAACAGGAGAGTCTGGCATGTCTGGACAGGGCTATTAGAGCTAATTATTTCCCAGGGCTCCTGCTGCACAGGCAGCAGGAATATTTTTACAATTCTGCTTTATGAGCTCCTGGAGCCATAAGCATCTCCACAGGTTTCAGAGCTCCATCTTGGGGCAATTAGCAACTGGTCATGGCAGGTGCTACAAGTAGTGACTACACTGACAAATTCGATTACACAGAAACTATGTGTTTCTGGTGGCTTTTATGGGCACTCCTGACTGCACTATAATTCAAAAACGTCGATTCGCCTAGTATCCAGAGGTTCAAATTTTGGGCCAAATGCAACAACTGTGTGCATTTTCTGTTCTACTCAGCATTTGCATAAACCATTGTCATTATCCCTATGGTTTTCCATGGCTTTTATTTTAGATGTTCAGATTTAAGTTCATTTCCATCCTGCAAAGCATACTGGGATTGGATGTGTCCAAGAAATGGGGACTCTGAGACCCAGATAATTTCAGAGGAGAGTTTGAGAGAAGAGTACATTATCTTCTAAAGGGAGTTGTTAGAGGATGGGCGTATTTTTTCTGGTGGCCAACAATACTTCTTTTTTCTGTTCCAGAAGCACCACTGTAAGACCAACCTCCAAGTCATGACTCTCGCCAGGCGGCAGGAGTAGAGTGAATCCAGAGAGAGTACCCCTGGTCGGGGGCAGGGGCACTATTTTGATAACCTCTGGCCTTTATCACTGCCTGTGGTCTTGGGTTTACAGTCAGGAGACTAGGGATAGTCCTCAACAGCGAATCTGGTTTTATTTGGTTTCATTTAACATGTGGTGTGTGCTTAGTGAAGGTGAGTCATGAAGAAACCAGATTTCAGTCTCCTGTGCTCTTAGTTCCCTTACTAAACTTTGTTAGTTTTCATTTTTCCCTCTGAAGAAAAACAGAACAATAAGAATCAAATTCAATGGAAGCCAATTTATAAGTGTTGTTATCACTGCACCCTCTTGTGACCTTTTCCTCTTGGGATCATCTCTTCAAATCCAGGCTGCAATGCTTGCAGGCACAGCTGTCTAATGATAGATTAAATTGATACCACAATACTGGCATAAACTTCCACATTACAAAAGGCCACATTACAGCAGCGTCTTTTGAAAGCAGCACTGAACCAGATAATCAGGGGACTGAGGTCCTTGCATCCACATACCTTCTACCTTCTATTGTCTGAGCTTTCATATGGTCTTTATATTCTTTCTGTAATAAAAGCAGACTTATTTCTCTCAGAGGAGTATGGTCAAGCTGATGTGAGAAAGTAGACTTAATATCCTGGAGGGAAGTGTGTGTGTATGTGTGTGCGCGTGTGAGTGTGTGTGTGTGTGTGTGTGTGTGTATGTGTGCCTTCCTTATTTTTCAGTACAGTTGGCTCTCTGGAATGTTGAATAGGTATTTTGTGTTGTAATTAGCTACTGTGCTTTACACTTTGCTGCTAGGGCCACTCAACTTCCAAATGTAAGTCAAGCCCCACTCCGGATTCAGGATCAGCTTTGACCTGGCAAATAAGGGATTTAAAGAGCCATAGATACATGCTCTTGAGATCAGCATCATCTCCCTGGTTCCCATTCTGGTTCTGACTTGGTCCATCAATTACAGTCATTGGGTTTCTTTCCCACTCCCGAGCCTTGACATACTGCATAGTTTGAACTCCTAGATCCCGACCTTACTCCTATGTCCAAGTAGGAATCTTGTGAAATACCTGCTCGTTTCCCCAGACTTACCTGACATTTCTTGCTTGCTTGGATCTCTTCCCTGTCTTATTCTTCAGGTGTTTCTGAGAGTGGGCTCTGTCGTTCGCCACCCTGTGATGAAGCTCCCCGATGGTGACTGCTTGAGGGGATAGTGGAATTCCCTGTCAGATCCTGCAGCAGGGTCTGTCCCCTTGCTGGAGTTGGAGAACCTAGTTCTAAATCTGTATTTTTCACCCATCTGTCTCATGCATCATAGTTAGTCATTTAGAGAGGTAATGCCCTGATGTAGGACAAGTAGTAAAGAGAGATTGAGGCACTAAGCGGACAACCCGCCTCCAAAGATGAAATACACGAATATCAACATATTTACTGGGCATCTAGTGTGTTCCAGGCCTGGTGCTGGGCACTGGGGATAAAATGATATGGAAACAGATATGACCACTGCCTCATAGGGTGTGCATTTTAGTGAAAGAAAAGTAAAACATGTGTATGCTGACAAAAACATTTGTAAATTACTACGAAAGGGGCTAAAATAGAGGCTGAGAGAATTGTGGCAAAGATACAAAAACTATTTGTTTGGATGCTCATGCTATAGCTATCTTAAGAATGGAAAGAGGATCCTCACCTCCCCTGTTCTCTCTGGATATTTTTCACCAGAACTAAAGTAATTTCAAAGAAATGACTACACATATGAACAGTTATCTTGTGAAGTCAGGATATGCTGCACTATCCCTTATGCTCTGCAACTCTGAAAATCAACTTCATTTTCTAAACAAATTTAATAGCCTGACCTTGGGGCTTGCCATATGCTGTTCATTAGGGCATGGGATGTTAATAGGAGCATATTTTTTTCCATAGATTTACCCAGACTTAAGAAAATGAAAGAATGAGAAGATACTTGATTTCTTAAATTCCAAAGGGGATGCCTGATGATATATGATATAATTTGTTTATAGAGTGTAAGTAAACTGGAAATATAGATCCTTGGACTAGCCCTGCTCAGGTTTTTTTGTTTTCTTCCCACAATTAAAAGAATTTCAGAGCAGAATGGTTGCAATGGAGGCACACACAGAACTGGGTCCATCTGTCTGCAGCCACAAATAGAAAGCTTGTCACAATTGAGACAATATTAGTTAATCTTTGCCCAGGAAACCATGGAGTGGCAAGTGTTGATGGCATGCCTTCAGAAGTAGACTGATGCTTAGCTGTGCAGGACAATTATATTAAAAAAGAAAAATACACTCCTTGGGAATATATATGATCTGTAAGGATTTCATTATTTAAATTCTCCTTATTTCTATTGGTCAATTTTATATAACCCCAAGTATGGGCAGAACTGTGAAGAGGCGGAATGAAATTACTTTGCTGGTCTCTTTAAACACCCCCACCTTCTTCCAATGATAGACCAGTGGGGTGACAGCTCTGGATTTAACAGTGTGGTCAATGGGAACGAGGAGGCGTGGGAAACCAAGATAGAACCAGCACCTACTCCTCAGCTACTTTTTTCACTGCTATAGCTAGTGTCAGTGTATGACTGAATGTGCAATGAAATGACAGCAGCCAGCATGAAATGTTTTCTTTTCTGATGGGGCATTCCATGAACTCCAACTTGCAAACTTACCCTATGTAAAGGACCTGCACTATCCCAAAGATAACTTAGAGATGAGGGAATTGGATGCTTTGTTATTTATATCTCTTATTTGGCAGTTGGTTGGGGGGCGAGGTATTTAGATTGATAACCACTTCAGCTCTAATTCTGGGGAGGGGTCAATTAATTAGTTTACAGGTAACACCAGCAATATGCTGGCATTGGCTGGTACTGGCTTTCATCTTTGCATTTAGTAACATCGTGTTAGATGCTTGGCCATAGTGGGAGTATTTATACCAAGGAATTTGGCAAATACTATTAATCAGAGCTTTTTTTTCTCCCAGAGAATACTGTTACCCACATACCACTCGATAAATCTCAGATGTCTTGTAATATTCACAGTGGAGACTGGCTTTCATCTTACTTTGTCTATGTGAGAAATCTTCCTTAATGGATAAAGTGAGGACATTTATTTATGTACATTTAGTATTTTGCCCCTGAGAACAGCAGCAAAGCCAATATTTACTCTAAGTGAAAGCATCCCTGTCACTATAAGCCTTCAGGGGAGATTTGCACAAAGTTCTGGCATCATGAGTGTAACTTGGGTAGGACAATTGCTGCTGGCAGCTATTGTTTTGGTTTCCTGATAAACCAAAGACTTCCCTTAGATTGTTCACACGCATGGTTAGTGGAAGCTTTTTCAGGCATTCACATCTTCCTCCATCTTGAATAGTTACCTTTAAGTGCTATAGTTCTTTTTTTCTTTTTTTTTTTTTAATAATTCTTGCTTTTATTAATGTGGCTATTAAGTTTATTGATTTCTTAAGTATCTTTATTCAAAGGTAGTTCCTCAAATTTGGAGTCTAGGAAGTCTTTTTTGGGAGGCGTACTTGTACCAAACTGACTTTGTCAAAAGAAGTAGGGAGTGCATGGTATTGTACTTGGAATTTTGGTGTTTTGTGGAAAAGAAAGACAACAACAGGGAGAAAGAAAAAGATGTGGAGAGTTAAGATGTTTCTTACTCTGTCAATTTTATTTACCCTCAAACACCCTCTAAGTGGAATTTTGACCTGTTATTGGTAAATCATTCTAATATCTCCCCTTAATTCCAGGTGCATATTTATCTTAATTCAACTTGTTAGGTAGTAAAAATTCTGTTATAAATGGCCAGGTTTAAAAAGCAGAGACATTATCATGCGGTAGGAAGAAAAGTTCCCAGTCCGTGCCAAGGCAAGTTGTGAAATAGGAATACTTTACATTTCTTACCTTTCTACCTCTCTTAGTGTAGATTTTTTCTAGGATTGTCTCCACCTTGAGACACTCAGGACCTTCATTACTTCCTCTGAAGAACCCAGTTTATCAACCAAATATAGTACTGTACCAAGTCCTGTTCAATTCAATTCAAAAAACATACATTGAGTACATTCTGCATGCCAGGAGCTGTCCCAGGCCCAGCGAATTAAACATTGAATAAAGCACAATCCATGCTTCAAAGGAGTCTCGTAATTTAGTGAGACTCCTTCCCCTACATTACTCTAAAACCATTCAGAGTCGGTATATAGTGGTCTATTGATATAAGCCAAGTTCTACATGGATACTAGGGGATTAAGGAAGTCTTCAAAGGTTGAAAAGGAGAGAGGAAGGGAAGACTATACCAATTGTACAGTTAACATTCATTGAGCATTTACCAGCTGCTAGCTTTTCTAAGGACTTTGCATATATTAAACTTATTTCATCTTTACAACAGTGCTATTAATAGTAGCAATACTATTGCCATTTTCCTGCTGTATCCATTGGGGCACAATGAGGTTAAGTTGTCAAATCCAAGCAGTAAGTAGTAAAAGCGGTTTTGAACCTAGTCGAGCCATCATGGTTACCACTGGGCTGTATGCAAAGATACATTTTTTATTCAGTCATACATAAGTACAAGTGTATGTATGTGTTAGCTCTAATGATATAAAGAAAAGTTGAAAATGGCTTGTTCCTTCAAGTATCCCAAAATCTAATGGAGTTGACGTCTCAGCAAACAAAACATGACAAATTTGATTTAAACAAAATACAAAGGTTGATGAAAAAACATACAAGGGACTCCTACTCTAGACAACAGGAGTCTTGTACGATGAATATTAATTAATTTTATATGCTATGCCCACTTATAAAAAATATTTATGTAAGAGGACTTTCAAAGATGTAGGAAAGATAGATTCTTTGAAACGCCAACAACTTTTTGACTGGGAACTTCAATCCATTTATTTTACTATAATATCTTTTCAGTCTCTCAGCTCTCTTGGTGACTTCCTAAACCGGGTTGAATGCAACCCATGTCTCCTCTGCATCTAGGCCTGCAAGGTGAAATTACGCTGGAGGAAAACCCACACCTCACGTATGTGGTCACTAAGATCAAGTGAACTCTTCTTTTCTTTTTTTTGTAATTATAATTTTAAAACTTCAATTTTGGGGGGGTACAGGGAGTTTTTGGTTACATGAATGAGTTGTTTTGTAGTGAATTCTGAGATCTTAGTGCACCTGTCACCCAAGCAGTGTATACTCTACCCAATATGTTGTCTTTTATTCCTCAACTTTTCCTTCCTTCCTCCCTCCATTCCTTCCTTCCTTCCTTCCTTCCTTCCTTCCTTCCTTCCTTCCTTCCTTCCTTCCGTCCTTCCTTCCTTCCTTCCTTCCCAGCACCATTGCTGTTCACTGCAGCCTTGATTCCCTGGGTTCAAGCAATCCTCCCACCTCAGCCTCCCAATTACAGGTCACCACGTGTGTCTAATTTTTGTATTTTTTGTAGATATGGGGTTTTGCCATGTTGCATAGGTTAGTCTCAAACTCTTGGATTCAAGCAATCTGCAGCCTTGGTCTCCAAAATGCTGGCATCACAGGCATAAGCCACCATGCCCAGTCTCAGGTGAACTCATAATGCTACTCAGCAAGTATACTATATTTCCCTGGCCCAGTCATTCTTTCTGTCTCTACACCACCTCTTCCATATCTTCACTTTTCTCAAACCTCCCAGACTTTCTTGCACATCATTGCTTGCTACTCATGGATTTCCATTGTCTTTTACTGAGAAAATAGAGGCAGACAGAAGAAAACTTTCGCTAGCTCTCAACGCTGCATCATCCTCCCATCTGCATCAGTTCCAAGTGACTTTTCCTCTGGGTTACTCTGCTTGATCTGCCTCTGCTCCTAGCAAAAGACAACACCTACGCATGCACACTAGATTCCAATCCTTCTTGCTTCACCGATTTTTCTTTCTGGAATAGATCAAACTCACTCTTATTTCTTGTATCTTAAAACCACAATCTCTTTTCCTTCCAGCTATTTATGTCTTCCTTTTTATTCATGCCCTCCTGTTTCATGTCCTCAAAAGAGTTACCTATACTCACTGTCTCCAAATTTACGTATCCCCTTATCTCTTGTGCAATCAGGATTTTGCTTCTGTGCCTTCACGGAAAGTACACTTATCAAAGATAACAATAAATCTTCATTTTACCAAATTATATGGTCTTCTTCAGTTCCCATCTTTTTTGACATCAGTTGTACATTCGTTTACTCAATCATTCAGCAAGTGCTTTTTTTAGGACCTGCCATTGCCTGGTATGTTCTAGGTGCTGAAGAAAGACACTCTCCTTGTTTTGCTTCTACTTTTCTGGCTCCTCAGTATCAGTCTTTGCTAGTTCTTCCTCATCTTCTCCTAAACCTTAAACATGGAGTGCCCCCAGGGAAGTCCATGGACCTCTCTCTTTCTACATATGCCACATATCTGTCCATCTTGGACCTCTCCAAAGTATATTCAGTTGTGTATTTGACATCCCCACTTGGATACATATAAAAGGATTATGCTTAATATGACTAAAATTGAACTCCTGTTATCCCTAACCCCTCTATAATCTGCTCTGTTCACAGTATTCCCCACCTTAGCTAATGGCAACTCCATTTTTCCAATTGTGTACACCTAAAATCCTTCACATCATTCTTAACTTCTCTTTTTATCTGACAACCAGCATTCAATTCATTGGCTAATAATGTAGGTTTATCTTAAAACATATTTCCAGAATTTGGCGACTTCACATTCACTGCTATCTTCCTGGTCTAAGACACAATCATCTTTTGCCTGGATTATAAAATGATCTCTTAACAGGTCACCTTGCTTGCACTATTATGTCTTAAGGTCTCTTCTCAACAGAGAAGCCAGCGTGATTCTGTGAAAACATAAGTTAGATCACATCAGCTTTCTACTCAAAAATTTGCAGTGCCTTTTCATCTCCCTCAGAGTAGAAGTCAACATTCTTAAAATAATCTTCAAGGCTCTGCATACTCTGGACCCCATTAGCTCTCTGACTTTCCTTTTACGAGATATCCTCATGGATCACTGTCTCACCTGCTTCAAGTCTTTAATCAAATCTTACTTTCCTGATGAGTCCTTCCCTTTATAACATCGCTGTTCTTCACCATTCCAGCTGCTAAAACTTCCTAGTTTTAATTAGGATAATTTTTCTCCTTTGCAATTATTACTACCAAGCACGCTCCATATTTTAATTATTTACTTTGTTTGTTGCCTGTCTCTTCAACTAGAATATAAACCTCACAGGCATTTTATTATTTAGTTTGTTTCATTCACTTCTGCATTATTCTCAGTACCTAGAAAAGCTCCTGGCTCAGAATATGTGATCTACAATTATGTGTTGAATGAATGAATGAACAACATAATTAATCCTATGAGAACACTTCAGACATATGGATTTGTTAAATAATGAATAAACGACACACTATATAACATGAATGCAGTTGAGAATAATTAGGCAAATGGAAAAAAAAGGTAGAGTTATAAAATGAAGTTAAGATTTAGGCTAAATGATGTACCCTAAACATCAATATTTTTGCTTAGGGTAAATCAGAAATTTGACTCTAAGGCATACAGTAGACAATATGAGAGGGGAAAATATAATAGTGTCATGGTTCAAAATGCTAACTCAAAGTTAAGGCATAACAGTTTCTCAGGCAAAGCAAATTAATTCCAGAGAGCCACTTTTCCCAAGGGTTCTAAAAAGGAAAAGCACAGTGCAAGGTAATGGAGTATCTTTAGCAGCTCCCAGGGTGTCCTTCAATAGGCCATGACATCTCACAGCATAATTCTTTATTAGCAATTCTAAAATGATCTAATATATTATTTAGGTATTAGTGCCCTGCCAGTGTTTCTTAACATAGTCTATTTTAAGAATCTAGAGGAAAAAGTAAACCACAAATTTTGTTAGGAGTTGGTCTTCCACTTGTTCACTCCACAAATATTTATTATCTATAACGAACAATTAATGGGCTCAGTACTTGATATACAGCAGCATATAAAAACATGTTATCCCTTATGTCATGCATGTCACATTTCCAAAAATACCTCTTCTTTCAGTCAAATTTTGAGAATTTTTGACTGTTTGAATTGTGTCTCCATTCCAGAACCTAGCATTAGCTGTTGAGTTGATATATTTGACATATTTCTATGTGTTTAGTAATCATGATGTCATGGTTTTAGTTTTGACCATGTAAAACTTTTGTCTTATGCTTTTAACCCAAACAGACCTGAGTTTGAGGTTTACTTCTACCACTTACCAGCAACTTGGACAAGTTACTTAACCACTGCAAGCTTTGTTTTCCTCATGCAAAAAAAAAAAAAAAAAATAGGTTATATTAAAAAGATAGGAGTGTTAAATGAGATATTTAAATAACTTACAACAGCGCCTGGAATTTTGTAAGGGATCACAAACTTTTAATTATTAATATTGTCAACTGAGCTGTAAAAAAAAAAAAAAAAGAAAGAAAAAAACCTTGAAAGGCCTAACAAGGTGTAGTGGAAGGCCACTCCTGTCTCACTTGTAAATGGTTAACAAAAGCATCTTGGTACTCATGAAAGAGTAGGAGAAGAAGTATCTTGAAAAGCAGGCAAGAAGCAGACCATTTTATTTATATGCTAAGGAGTTTGGATTTCAGTTTTAGGAATGGGGAACTACACATGAATTTTAAATATGAGAATGACACAATCAGATTTATGCTTACATTTATCACTCTGTTGGCAGCCAGAGGATAAATTGGAAGTTTGGAAATCTGAAGAGACCAGAGCCAGGGAAATAATTAATAATCAAGATAAAAGTTGACGAAAGAAAGTGGGACTGAGAAGAGAGAAAAAAATGAACCATTTGTATTTGTTCCCCCTAAACTTCCCTGTTTTGTATCTCATTCTTTGACAGTACTGTCACATGACTTGTTAACTTTTCTGATATTTTAATTTGTCTCAATTGTTCTTTGGCTTATGATGCTATTTTGTGATGTCCTCACGAAAGATCACTGATGTTTTAACAGTGTTTTCAATGCCTAAATCTAAGGCTTTATTAATATGAGCATTTCAAGCCATAGCAGGGACCATGGAGACAATATCTTGGGGAAGGATAATCTTCTTTATTTTTCTTATGCTCAAATAAAGCCTTGAATAATTCCGTACACAGTTACCACAGTTGATATTGGCACCTGCTTTCATCCCATAGCCCATATTTTAGAAAACACTGTAACTGTTCTATGTAGTCAGAAAAACGGAAATTCTTTTATTAAAACAACACCAGTGCTACTGCAGAGGGTGTTAGATATTTTGTCTGGCTCTGCTTCTGATATTTTTACCAGAGTGATCCAAAGTTAAATGGAAAGCTTAAAAAAAAAAACCAAAAAAAACAAAAACAGGATAGGATTTAACCAAAGGCATATTGTACCAGCTCATTACAGTGAAGGAAAGGGAGGCAGCATGGTGAGTCACAAGCCTGAAAGGGTCAGATTGTTAAACCAAGCGCTTCATTGGTGTAGTTTTCAGAGATGGTATCCATAAGCCTTCGTGATCGATGGATCCAGTGGTTGTGAGAGGTTGGGTGTAACAGAGAGAAGACAGTGTGGGCAGACAGGGGGAAGGAAGAAAAAACCATCCTCCTTGCCATTTCCTCATTAAGTTCCTAGGATGGTGGGAGAAATTGGGTAGAAACTTAAAGGAGCCGGGAGACTTTTGTTCTCTCTTGTCTCTTCCACATACTTTTAAATAGCTGGTTTACTATGGGTGGGTCACTTAACTCTTGTTTTCTCAAATGTAAAATTCATTAAACTTTCATTCAAACAATAGATGCTGAATGCCCACTGTGTGCTTTGCTCTACTCTAACATGGGCATATAACAATGGAAAAAACAGAGAAGACGTCTGAGAGTTTAATTCTAATGGGATAGGTAGATATTAAACAATCAAAACGCAAACATACGTTATGAATGAATAACACATTATTGTTCACATATGATAAATGTGTGCTTCATATATTTGGGATATATTAATACATAGCCTGTTAAGTAATTATAAGATGTGTATAAAGCTGTTATATATGATATATTTCAGGTAATAAGCATATAATGAAAAGAGTTATAACGTCTTTCCCGTAAACATCACAAAAGGCGTAAGACTTAAAATTTCTAAAAGTGTTTTGAAAAATACAATGAGCTATGTAAATTTAAACCACAATTACTTTTTCACAGGGTTATAAAGGTGGTGTTGGATTCAATTTCACGGTCCTCTGTGTCTAGTAGAGGAAGGTTTCTGGCTTTAGAATGCCACTGAGCTCTTGGACCTGAGGCTTAGATCCATATCCTCAAAGGATCTTAAAGACCACACATGCAATCCAGTTTGGAGATGCAGGCTGAGGTAGCCCCTGTGTGAGGGTTCTTGTTGACATAAATGCTGTGACCTTGGGGCAACTTCCTTCTTAATATGCTCTACGGTGTTGGACAGTAGCTGCCCTAGCAGCTGGTAAAAATCTTATAGCACTTATTATGCTGCATGTAATTATTTGTTATGTCAACATGGGGGTAGGAGAGATGCTGGATGTATCTTTATGTCCCCTCTGCCTAGGAAAATGTCTTGACTCCTAGTAGCTGCTCAGAAATGAAACAATGATTACTTGGTACATGCTACTCATGATAGCTAATAATTATGTGTCAACTTAACTGGGCTAAGGGATGCCTAGATAGCTGGTAAGACAAATTTTCAGGTGTGCCTGAGAGGGTGTTTCCAGAAGAAATTAGCATTTGAATCAGTAGACTGAGTAAGGAAGATGGCCCTCACTAATGTGGGTGGATACCATCCAATCTGTTGAAGGGCTGAATAGAACGAAAAAGACAGGAAGGGCAAATTTGTTCTTTATGTTTGACCTGGGACTTCCGCCTTCTGCTCTTGGAAATCAGCACTCTTGGTTCTTGCACATTTGGACTTCATTTGGGACTCACACAAGTAGTCCCCTGGTTCTCAGGCCTTTTGACTTGTGAATTACAACACCGGCTTTTCTGGTTCTCCAGCTTGCAGACAGCAGATCCTTTCTGGTTCTCCAGCTTGCAGACAGCAGATCCTGGGACTTCTTGGCCTCCATAATAACATGAACCTATTCTCATAATATGTCTGTGTCTACATACATCTCCATATCTATATAAATCTCTATATCCATCTATATCTGTATTTCTATCTACATAGAAATATAGAAATGTATGTGTATCTACATAGATATCTACCTATAGATATATAGAGATATATCTTTATCTAGATAGATCTATATCTCTGTATAGATGTATAGATATAGAGATGTATATCTATATAGACATTTATCTATAGATATATAGAGATATATCTAGGTATAGATATATCTAGCTATACCTATATCTATGTATCAATCTATCCATATCTATATCCATCTCTATCTCTATCTCTATCTCTATCTCTATCTCTATCTCTATCTCTATCTAATCTATATCTATATCTCCTGTTTGTTCTGTTTCTCTGGAGAAGCTCTTAGAGGGACTGGTGAATGTCTCAGAGCCACCATTGCAGCAGTGCCTGGGAAATGTTCTTGCTCCTGGATGAGGCTCCTTACTGCCTTCCACCTCATGTTGTTCCATGCCTGTTGTGCTACCTTTAGTGCAGACCTCTTTTTCTTTCTCAAAGTAACTCAGGGAGAAAAGAAACAAAGTAAGAGTGTAGTTTGGCACCCTTGGAGACTGTTCTTCTTACTTGTTAAATTCTTTTCTTTTTCTTTCTTTTTCTTTTTTTTTGAGACAGGGTCTTGCTCTGTTGCCCAGGCTGGAGTGTAGTGGACCAATCATAGCTCACTGTAATCTTGAAGTCCTGGGCTCAAGGAGTCCTTATTCCTCAGTGTCCTGAGTAGCTGGGACTGCAGGCTTTTGTCACTATGCCTGGCTCATTTTTAATTTTTTGTGGAGATGGGGTCTTTCTATGTTGCCCAGGCTGGCCTGGAATGCCTGGTCTTAAGTAATCCTCCTGACCTGGCCTCCTGACATGCTGGGATTACAGGCATGAGCCACTGTTCTTGGACTAAATTATTTTCCATTCTTTCTTGAGAACATCTTGCATTGATTCAAAAGGTTTATGTATTTTTTTTTGCATGTCAATGAAGCTAATATTGGGCTTACTTATTTTAAAGTAGTTAAAAATGTTATTTTTATTTCTCATGGATATATCACTCCATGGTTCAGAAATTCATAGAAATGCTGGTATTATTTTAGCTTAGAAATAGATGGATCAGGAGGTATTGTCTATTCTAGTTTTTAGAATTCTAGTGTAATGGTACCAAAATGAAGATAGTTTTAGCTGAGACTGAAAAGTTGACAAACTATGTTAATAGCAAATTTATTTCCATAGTTTGTCAAGTCACTTTTTTCTTCCTAGGAAGTCTGGATTTTAAAGCAAAACTTAAACTGCTCTGGCTTAGTGTATAATTGTACTTTTGTTTTTTAAGAAATTGTTACTATGGTCATCTATGATTGAGATCCAATTACTCCAGAGTTAGACTTTTCCTATTTCTGTTCTTTGAAATTGCATAAAATTTAGCTGACATCAGCTGTGCAAATGCAGATAACTGCCTGTCTTCCAAGAAGATGACTCATTAACATGAGTAACTAAGATAAGTAAGATTTTCTTGTCAAATTCCTGGCGAATGCATTTTTTTCTCCCCGTGGTCTACTCCCATGAAAATCTGAAGAAACAGCAAATATAAATTACCTAAACTTAGTGGTGATACTGACTGATACAGATGTTTTGAAAAGCAAAATAGTGGTTATGAGAACAAGAAGATTTGGGTAAAATGAGTGCACCTGTAACATAGTCTCTAATTTTCCATTAAAAAAAAAGAAAGTGAACTAATTGAGCCTCAGAAAGACTAATTGTTGCTTGAATTTCTATGATTTTTGGTCAAGCCAGCTTTATCTAATTTTGGTGTAAATAAAGAAGGGTTAAAGTGGAAATGCAACTGGGAGTCATTACCTTCATTTGTGTTTCTAGAAGCAGAAGGCAACCAGGAAACATGAAAAATAACGCAGAGACTGAGGAAACGGGTGCTGATAATTCAAACACAAATGGAATAAACTTACTGATTTAAATGTAGAAGCAGTAGAGTCAGGAGATCCACAATTTAAGATGCTTTTGCTGCCATAGTGCCTGAGAATCATTGGTAGACAGCAGTTTTGAAATCTGGGAAAGAAACATCTTAAAAAAGTGATTTTCTTGGAAAAGAATGGGTAATTCTGAAATTCTTGAAAAAAACAAGGGATTCTGAAGTAAGGTCCATAGAGGGTTCATGAATGGGCTCCATTTTGTTCTTGAGCTCTTAAAAATATAGGCAA
>NW_016804410.1:745717-755529 GCF_001698545.2 Rhinopithecus bieti
AATTCTCTAAAGGGGCAGATGTGGTGGTTCACACCTGCAACCCCAGCGTTTTGGGAGGCCAACATGGGAAGGTTGCTTCAGGCCAGGAGTTCTAGACCAGCCTGGAAAACCTATCTATCAAAAAAAAAAAAAAAAAAAAAATTAGCCGGGCATGGTGGTGTTGGTGGTGCATACCTGTAGTCCCAGCTACTTGGGAGGCTGAAGTGGGATGATGGATTGAGCCCAGGAGTTCAAGGCTTCAGTGAGCTATGATCATGCTACTGCATTCCAGCAAGACCCTGACAAAAAAAAGTTCTCAAAGGGTCTGTGATCCAATAAAGTTTATGAACCAAAGGTCAAAGGAAAGAGCACCATTCCACTCCCAAACTTACTCTATGTGAATCAGTCACTTAATCTCTATGAAACTTTGTTCCCAATATGTGTAAAGTTAACTGTTCTGCCTCCTCCACAGGTGCTATCATGTGGATCACATAAGATAATATGTGTGAAAACATTAACCAACACTGCTATAGGGAGAACTCACTGTGTGCCCCAGGCATATTTTAGAGAACTTTATGAATTTTATCTCAGTCTTTATAATAACTCTATGAAATGAGAATTACTTTTGGTATTTTACATATAAGGCCACTAAAGTACAGAGACCAAGTGATTTGCTCAAAGTCACACAGTAAGGGATACCTCTGGAACTTGAAACTACTCGGTATGATTCTAGAGTATAGGTTCTCTGTTGCAATACTCAAATGCTTCTCTAACATCAAACATGAACTAATTTATGAATGATGGTTGATGGAGATATTTTAAGGATTGAGAAGTTAAAATTGACTGATAATTTTTTTAAGGTGGTGATTACAGTAGGTGCTTGGGAACACCAGCTTGGGGAACCTTAGGGAGCACTAGAGAGACAATAAAATGTAAGCAGAAACTCTGCTAGTTTTACCTGTGCTCAAACTTGCTGCCCCATATTCATATTGTTAAGACGAATTGGGTTCAAGCTCAACTACACTTTCAGAACCCCTTCAGCCACACCAGCCTTAATATGCTTGGTAAGCTGATCGAGGAGGGCTTAATGGCCTCTCCCTTGTGCAGAAGCATTTGTTCAGTGTGGCAGTTCTGGCTGACTCCTGATGAAGGGCATATGGAGTGTGGGCATGGCCATGGTTTCCTGCTTTGAGGATTGGAACATCAGAGAGCTATGGAAGATGTTTGCTGGAACAGTAAAGATCTATATTTGCTTTAACAGGAGTATTTTTTTTCCTTTTCCCACCCAAGCAGCATGCACCATTTCACCTGTAGCCTACAGGTGTCTAGATGAGATACATACAGAGCAAGAAGAAAGACATTTTAGGAATTCCAACCTGATCCCAGAAGTCATAGATCATTGGAAATCTCTTATTTCTCTTATATCCACACCCGTGTGATATTTAGAACAGAGGGTTCCTTTCTCATGAGCATCTCAGAGCTTCCTGCAAAATCTCACAGTGGGAAGGAATCTGAAGATGTCGTCCTACCCAGAGGTTGTTAAAGAGCTTCAGGATCTGTGTGACTGTATGCATTTTTCTGAGATGATCTGTAGGTTTCATAAGATTCTTAAAGAGATTTGTGACCCTTGCAAACAATAAGAACCACCGATTTAGTCTAAAACCTAGGCTTAGAAAAAATAAAATTAACTATAATCCATGTAGAATAGATGATTGCTTTTAAAAGCTCTTCAGAAGGAAATGTACTAGTCGCAACAACTCTTTTCAGCTACTCTTGCTTCTCAGAAAGGTCCTCCATTTATCAACTGTAATTTCTAAGGCACTTTAAAGTCATTTATTTTAGTTATAATCTCTATGATGATGGATGGAAAATAACTGGTCAGCAACACTTTTAAAGTAAGTCTTGCAGAAAGTCACTAAGTTTCCAAGTTTTCTTGTTTCTGGATTAATAGCTCCAGCTGCTTTGGTTTCTCTATTTGTCTCGGGCCCCACTTATTGAATTTTTGATTCTTGGTGTCTATGATTAAGACATTAGAACTTGGAAGGACTGTTATAATCAAAGTTCACATTAATAATTAGTTGAGCACATTTTCATGCAGTGACTGGATAGTTTGAATGAGGTTGGAGACACTATGTATCTTTTTGTGCCTCTATTTCCTCGCATATAAAACAAAAAATTGAAGAGTGTCAAAGAATGATCTTTTTTCTTTTCTTTGAGACAGGACCTCACTCTGTTAGCCAGGCTGGAGAGCAGTGGCATGATCACAGCTTACTGCAGCCTCCACCTCCTGGGCTCAAGTGATCCTCCCAGCTCAACCTCCTGAGTAACTGGGACTACAGGTGCACGCCACTACACCTGGTTAGTTTTGTGTTTGTTTGTTTTTTTAAATTTTTGGCCGGGCATATCAGGCATGGTGGCGCACACCGGTAATCCCAGCTACTTGTGAGGCTGAGGCAGGAGAATCCCTTGAGCCTAGGAAGTGGAGGTTGTAGTAAACCAAGATAGTGCCACTGCACTCCAGCCTTGGTGAGAGAGCTTGACCCTGTCTCAAAACGAAACAAAAAATTTTGTGGAGACAGTCTTGTTATGTTGCCCAGGATGGTCTCTAACTCCTGGGCTCAAGCTATCTTCCTGCCCTGGCCTCCCGAAATGTTGGGATTAGAAGCGTGAGCCAGAGCACCCAGCCTCAGAGAGTGACCTTAATGATGCCTTTGAGGAGGTTGTGGACAATTGATAGATGTCCTTACATTCTGAATGTTGTCCGAGGACTCAAAGATGAAATAAGGACTAAGGAAGTACAGTTACACACTCAACTGAAAAATCTCTGTGATCCAGCTTGTCCCGGGTGATTGCACACAGGACAAATGCTTCTCATGATTCATGGAAGCACTAGCGGGCCACTAGCACTCTGCTGGATGGTTAGATGTGAACACTGGAGCTTCTTTGCCAGGTTCCTTATAAAAGTTAAAGAAGTTGTTGTCCCCAACATAGCTCAATGGAGAAAAAAAATTCTGGGACATAGATGTACTGTAGGGCAGTCTGCTTAAACTTTTGGGCCTAAGTGATTTTTATGACATCTTCATATTGGCCAACACAGCCTATGGTCAAATCAGCTGTTTGGCAAATCACATTAAAATGTCACTAAAGTTGAGGGTTCTTTTAAGGAGTATAAATATTTAGAGTTATTACCCAGTGGGAGGCCGGGCATGGTGGCTCATGCCTGTAATCCCAGCAGTTTGGGATGCTGAGGCAGGTGGATCATGAGGTCAGGAGATTGAGAACATCCTGGCTAACACAGTGAAACCCTGTCTCTATCAAAAATACAAAAAATTAGCTGGGTGTGGTAGCACATGCCTGTAATTCCAGCTACTTGGGAGGCTGATGCAGGAGAATCCGTTGAACCCGGGAGGCCAAGGTTGCAGTGAGCCAGGATCACACCACTGCACTCCAGCCTGGGTGACAGAGTGAGATTCTGTCTCAACAATATAAATAAAATAAATAAATAGAATTATTACCCAGTGGAAATAGCTCATTACTGTATGTTCTTAGAATAATAAGCATTTTTTTCTTGGATCATTCACTTACTAGTCATATGACTTTGTCCAAATTACTTAAATCTCTGTGTATTTCAGTTTTCTTATCTGAATAACGGGGTAAATAATTGCAGGTATTTTGAAAGTTTATTAAGAGGAATAAATGAGTTGATACACATAAAACATTTAGAACAGTACATGTCCTTGTTAAAGATTCAATAAATGTTGGGTATTATTATTTTCATTATTTGGGTGGTTTTCTACATATATGAAAGCCAGACTTTTAATCATCATACTTATTATAAATGACCAGTCTATTTAGGGTTAAAGTTTAGAAATATTAGATAAACCACATTATAACATTTACTAATGTAATCACTTTTTAATTTGTACACTTTACATAATCATCATTATATATTTATTTATACAGTGTATACTGTTAAATATCATAGGCAATGTTTTCAGCACTGTGTGCATGGAAAGGAAATATCTTCCCCAGGACTCTTTAAAATAGATTACTGAGCAGCTATCCCTGATCGGGAGGTGAAATTCACACGAGAGACACTGACTCTTTAGGCTTTGTTTCGCTGGCCTGGTGGAAGATGGACCTCTGTATATGAAGAGAGGTCAACTGATTCACCGAAGGTCAGAGACAGAGTAGCTGGGCTGAGACCAACTTATGGTTTTGCTGACTTCTAGTATGTTTCTTCTGCTTTTCTTATGAGGAACAGAGAATCTTATAACAAACAATTTAAAAGAAGCATTTCAAATAACCTGCTTCATACTGTTTAAAAATAGCTATACCTTAAATATAAATCTCTCATAATTGCACTTTCTATTCAGAGTACATGGGAGAAAGGAAGTTAAATAGTGAACTTACCTGCTTATGTTCAGTGATTGGGCTCATTTCTGAGTACCAGAGGCTTGAAATTATGAATTCTATAAAATTGTCTGAATTTCTGTTTGAAACTAGATACCCAATTGCCTTTCACAGTAGAAATAATAACCCTTTACCCTGGTCTTGGTTAAGGAGCACTTTGCCCAAGCTATATATTACAAGGAAATGGAGCATTTGTTATGTGGTGTTCTGAACTTCTAGTTCAGCAGGCTCCCAAAGAAGAGCTCTCAGTAAGCATTAAAAATTTGAACTGCACAGGTGTCTGAGAGCCAAGTCATTTTTAGCTTATTGGCATTTTGTTTATAGCTTGTAAAACGATTTAAGTAGAAACTCTGAGTCTGTGTGGAAGTCCTATCTGGGAAGCTGCTTTCCAAAAGTGTAGGTACCTATATATGTTGCCTAATGTGATTATGCAAATTTCACAACAGTTGGTCCAGTCATTTACCTAGAGTCTTTATCAAATTTGCTAAAATGGTAAGCAGACTAGCTAAATGTGGTCCCTGGGATCTGAAAGATGGCAATCTAGCTTATAACAGGATAAGGACCTTCCATTGGCCATATTTCAAACTTACAGGTATCATAGCATAGAAACCTCAACCTTCGTATTTGGTTATTGAGACAAATTATCAAACACACTTTAAATTTCACTGATTTCTATGAAGAAATCCCATTCTTCACATCAGCCAAAAGCAGACTCCTTCATACCCAGAGTGGATCAGGCCCCCATGAACTGTTACATTCTTCTGAACACAATTGTTCAGTTTGTATTCACACAGCTCAACCACTCAGGTTAAATAACGTCTTTTAACCTGAGGTCATTTTGTAGGCTATGTTTGTTTGTTGAAACAACCAGGTATTAAACAGTTACTTACTTTATGCAAGATGGTTTTGGTGTGTAGGTATGGTTGACTGTCTCTGGCTCTTTATGTAGGTGATCTATTGTCTTGGTACTGTCAACGATTTAGTATTGAAAGTTTTGAGTCCTAGGAAATGCCTCCTTAGAATATGAGAAGTCCCAGTTTTCAGGGGTGAGTGAGGAAGTTTCTGGGGAGAGTACAAAATACACATAGTGGCTCCAAAAGTAGGGCCTGGAAACAACACTGTTTTGAGTGTTAAATGAATATAGCATAGATTATCTACCTTTTATAGTTGCTGTCACTATTTTTTCTTCCTTCTGTTTCCCCTGCTCACTGATGTTGACAAACATGATTTGTGGTTTATAGAAACGGATGTGATGGAAATGTGCAACTTCCATGTGTTGCAATCATGAGTGTGAATGTTAACAGTGACTTTGCTTGTGGATTAATTATTGAGAGAGTACTATCTTAACTTTTAAGATTGCAAAATGCTAATACTTTTTCTGCATAACCATATCTGATTTGATTTTTTTTCTTTTTTGAGACAGGGTATTGCTCTGTTGCCCAGGCTAGAGTGCAGTGGTGCAATTATGACTGACTGCAGCCTTGATCTCTTGGGCTCAAGTGATAGCCCCACTCAGACTCCTGAGTAGCTGGAACTACAGCTGTGTGACAGCATGCCTGGCTAATTTTTTGACTTTTTTTTTTTTTTTTTTTTTGTAGAGATGGGGTCTAGTCTTGCCCAGTCTGGTCTCAAACTCCCGGGCTCAAGCAATCCTCCCACCTCGGCCTCCCAAAGTGTTGGGTTACAAGTGATCCACAGTGCCTGGCCCACATTTTCTAACAGTTCAGAAAATGACAATGAGAAGGATTACAGTGCCAATTCCAATTACAGTGCCAATGACCCAAATATTATAAAAATGAAGTCGAAATGACTATACTATTTTAATGATAGATAGAAGGACAAATAGTACTGGATTATGTGGGCAAACACCCTAAATAGGACTGTATAATATGCAGAAAAATATTGGTGATTGGGCATGGTAGAGAAGATCATATAAAAGCATATGCAGACACTCCTTGACTTACAGTGGGATTCTGTCCCAATAACCCTAACTTGAATATGCATGGCTGACTGGGAGCTGCAGCTCACTACTGCTACCCAGCATTGCAAAAGAAGTATGGTCTGCACTGAATAGGTGTTGATTTTGCACCATTGTAAAGTAGAAAAATCGTTAAGTCAAACCATCATAAGTTGGGGACCTTCCTAATGGAGAATGGGTCTCAGAAGTCAGGATGAGATAAGTAATTCTAAGTCAATCAAAAGTTGTTTGGACTAGCAAAAAGAAATCAATGCTCAATCAAAAATAGTAGCTCCTGAATTAGCTTGTACTAAATACATGAAAGAACACACACAATTTTATTGTTCCCATGATTGCTCTATAAAACTGAGTAAAGTTAGTTTCTGGGGTTGCCCCTAAACTCAGAATGGCTTGTGCAACTAACCTCAGAAAAGAGAAATTTTGTTAACAAATGGTTGAAGTGATTCTATCAGATTTAACATTTGTTCTCTCATTCTTTCTATAGTATTAATATATTAAGTGATGCTTCAAATCAAAGTAACACAAAATATTCCTCCTAGGTCTTAAGCACTTTAATCCAAAAAATGGAGTTGCAAAACATCTTGAATTCTATGAAGATTTTAGTAAAGTCTCAGAAAACATAAAACAAAAGATGGTTTATATCTTGTCCGAGTAGAAGTTAGACTTTACTTATCTGTCTACATATTCCATAGACAGTACAAATTAAAATTTTGGGAAATTCCATTCCATCTATAAACTTCTTCCCCAAAATAATGAGGAAGAACTTACCAGTGAAATGTCCTGAACATTTTGTACAGAATACTGCTGAAAAAGAGTATAATATGATTACATGTAGTATTGAAATATTTATAATAAAAGTTTTTGGTTACTTTCTAGTTTTCTCGAAGTGTGAAGAAGCACTTAATTAGATATTTGACTTTACAGAAATGAAAGGAGACTGCTTCCTTAAACATGTACCTACAAGATGAATGTAATTTTTGCTGCCCATAGGAAAGATTTTTAAATTCTGACTTGACATCAAATCGTGTTTTCAAAGTGTGAGACAAGACGAATGAGTTTTTCTAATTTGGAATTATGTTGAGGGTGAAAATGGAGAAGAGGATTAGAGTAAAAGAGAAATTTATATGCAGTTTTCTCAAAACTGTTTGATAATTTTTCAAGAGGACATAAGGTGCCTAGAAAAGGATGAACTAACTGCACTTCAGTTCCTGAATGTCATGAACAGGGAAGCCAACCAGAAATGATTTCTTCAATTTCTTTACTAGAACTAATTCATTTGGAATTCAAATTATTTGAACTTCAAAGCCTCAAGTACAAATGAACCTGTTTCCTGAGAAAAGGAGGTTATAAGGTAGGATGATGTCTACTGTGCTTTAAAGAGTTTAATGATGATGGGCATTTGAGACATAGATAATCATCATAATGAATTTATAGATGTAAATAACCTGATTGACAAATAACTACTCTGTCAAAACCAGCCTGAGGATACAAGTGGATGGAAAGTTTTGGAGTGCTGGAAAGTAATTCCTACAAATCTAAAAACTTGCTCTTGCAAGTAAGCAAAATTCTAAGTATTCCATGATTAAACACCTGTGCGGAAAGGATATTTAACTTGATACTATAGCTTTGGACCGACACCAAGAGTCAGTGCAATGTGGGCTTGATATGAGAAGAGCTGCAAGTCAAAGTGAATTTTATGTTGGACTGTATTCAGTTTTACCACTGCATAAAAGAAGAAAAGGATGCTAAAGACTGAGTCGGTTCAGAGAGGTATTAATGGAAAAGAAACTAGAAAGAGAAAAAATATCCTGGAACAAAGATAAACATGTCAACTTTTTTTTCATTAAATACAGGCAATATCTGTTTAGTAATGCTTACATTCTTCTTTTAAAGTCACATTTATATATGTAAGGAGTACACAGTAATAATGCCTACAAAATTTAAGTGTCCAATAAAGTTAAAATTTAAATTATTCTTTTAAAGAAACATTGTAAAATATCAATATATGTTTTGCTCACATATTATTTAATTTGTCCTGCTATAAGTAACTATTGTTTATTGCCTATTAACTATTTCTACTATTGTTTTGCTTAAATTATAGCAGTTACGTAAAAGAAAAATAAATAATACAGAATAATCTATAATTTTGATAAACACCTATTATTCATATTTTAATGTTAAAGTAATAGCACATATTAGTGTTATTTATTATATAGTGTATTATTGTGGGTTATTTGGTTTGGTTTGACTGTGTCCCAGGCTGGCTTTCTAAAAAGTTGGTCACCCTACCTTCAAGCCAGGCTGACATACTTCCTCATGTATTCTTATCTATTAATGCAGTCGAGCAACAGACACCATAAAGCTGTTGCCAGAAACTGCCCCCGAATCATCACTTTTTTGTTTCTCTTATCTGTTTTTACTCTGGTAATGATTATTTCAGACTTCTGCCTCTTGACAATTTGGATGTAATTGTTATTTGGTTTCTTGGGCATTTTTACTCTTAGTTTCTACTTAATTTGTCTGGGATTTGTCCCTTTAGTCCCCAAACTGACTACAGTGACATGTTGAAATCTTATGCAGCTGCATGGAAGCAAACTGTCTGCAGGACCTCTCCCTGTTTCCTGTTCAAATCCAATCAAAATACAAACAAATGCTAACTATTCCATTAAGTGTAAAAACTTTAAAACAGCAATTATTGGGCTTGTAATTTCACAGTGTTTAGAATCCACTTTAGGACTGAATGAAAAATCAGTAAAGCAACCCTAAATGTCTGAGTTAAACAATGAGGGCCGACAGAAAGCTCTAGGTCATAATTTTTCAAGTTTGTGCAAATATAGAAGGCCTAAATATTTACAGTATTGTAGATATATTTGCTCTACTAATGGAGTCTTGCACATACACACGCATGCACACACAGAACAGGTGTTGGAAAAGTAAATTTCTGACTTTTTTTTAAGATTAGAAATCTTTATATCCCAAGACAACCGATATTGCCATGTGCAAATGCTGTTCATATCTGACGTGCGGCCTAATGTAGGCACTGTGCAATTTCAAACACATTTTAATTTATTCATTACTACTAATAATCCTAATTAAATAGAAACTTCTGACTTTATAATAACAAATGATTAGCATTGACAATAAAAGTGTAAATGAATACATAATTGATGAATTTGCTTATTAACCATTAATAATATTAACTTAAAATTCTACAGGTGGAATAGGAACAGCTCCAGTCTCCAACTCCCAGCGCGAGCGACACAGAAGACCGGTGATTTCTGCATTTTCAACTGAGGTACTGGGGTCATCTCACTAGGGAGTGCCGGACAATCGGTGCTGGTCAGCTGCTGCAGCCTGACCAGCGAGAGCTGAAGCAGGGCGAGGCATCGCCTCACCTGGAAGCGCAAGGGGGAAGGGGATCCGTTTTCCTAGCCAGGGGAAC
>NW_016804410.1:759806-855098 GCF_001698545.2 Rhinopithecus bieti
AGAAATCACCGGTCTTCTGTGTCGCTCGCGCTGGGAGTTGGAGACTGGAGCTGTTCCTATTCGGCCATCTTGCTCCGCCCCCCCAGATTTAGATTTGAATTAACAGAAGAATCAAGCAGACACTTGTTAACAGTTGTTAAAAACTTTATTTTGTTTTTTTTTTGTTAAAGAAATAGGAAGAATATACTTAACAAAAAAAGGACAAAATATAAAATAAAATTGCAATCTCATTAGATCCAAATATGTAGAGAAATAAAAATTATTACAAAACAGTTTAAATTATAAAATCTTTGTGGTAGCTATTACCTCAGTAGAAGGAGACTTTATTCTCTCTGAAAATAATAAGGACAAATGAAAAAATTGCTGTAACAATAAACATGACCCCAAATTATATATTAATTTAATCAATTTTGGTGCATTTGACAGGAGGGACAATGTCTTATCTTTGGATCTCACATAATGCCTAATACTGTTTCAACAGTGTAAGTGCTCATTTAAAAAGTACTTTTTCAAAAAACAATTGAGTTGTGAAATTGGTCCAAGTGGGAAAATATGAAAAAATAATACAGGCTTTAATTTTATACCTCACCTTCAAATTTAAAGGCAGTACAACAATGTCAACTTTTAGAAATAAGAATCTTATCAGAGGTTAATATTAATTTTCAGGTAACGTGTGGCATATTTACATTCACACTGGGAAATTGTATACATTTTTAACTGGTTAATTTTAACTGGTTATCAGTTCCATTCAGTTCTTCCTGTTTCAAACCACATACACCTTCACATGTTCTTCTTTTAATTCACTACATAGGGTTAATCTATGGTATTTTAAGTACACTATTAGAAAATTTCTTGTCAGAAATGTGCTGCTAAAGCCTGATATGGAGCAAATTTCCCTTGACGCAGCTTTTTCTTCCTGCCTTTTAAATGCTGTGGTCACCAGGATGGGGATTTAACACCTCAAATGATCTAAATCCTCCCTCTAGACAATCTCAGTTAGTTCCATGGCTTCAATTTATCCAACCCACTTGTCCAACCCGCGACTTGTGGGCTGCATGTGGCCTAGGATGGCTTTGAATGCTGCCTAATACAAATTTGTAAACTTTCTTAAAACATTATGGTATTTTTTGTGATTTTTTTTATCATTAGCTATTGTTAGTGTTAGTGTAGTTTATGTGTGGTCCAAGACAATTTTTTCAAAGTGTTCCAGGGAAGTCAAAAGCTTGGACACCTCTAATCTAAATGTTAATATATCCTGATCTTTCTCTAAGGTCCCAGAATTTCATTTTTAATTTACCTAAGGGATATTAGATTTATCTACTTTGATGTCCCATGGGGACTTTGCATTGTCTACTTGCAATCAGCATCTACTTGTATCTCCTTTGTATGTTCCAACACTCTTCCACCATTCACATAATATTATAGGGGCTATTAGTCTAAACACTGTTTTAAAGACATTTTGTGGCTAGAGTCCTGGATGTGATTAAGGTTGTGCCAATGAAATGCATTCACGAACTATTTGGAAAATGGAGGTGATTCTTTTTTATAGTGGTGTGGGCAGAAAAGCAGCTCCAGCAGACAAACGTTCTGGCATCAGGTGCTCTGAACTCCATCCCTCTGAATGCCCCAGATGTGATGTTGGCAGCAGTGCCCTTACTTCAGGGTGGAAAGAGCAGTTCCTCATCTGTAAATTCTGTTTTCTACACTAAACCCTGATGGATACAACCCAGAAACTACTTCTCATTGTGCAGTTTCTATCTTGGATAACATCACCACTTCTAGAAAACTACCTAAGCCAGCCTGTATGCAGATGGCTACCAGGTCCAATTCTTTACCATTGACTTTTGAACTTTTCTGTATTTCCATATCTCTACTTTCCTGTTGGATACATTGACATATCTGACTCACTGTCTGTCACCCCAAACCTGACGTATCTAAAATAATTTTTTTCAGAACAAATTTTAAAAAATGATACTATTATCAGCAGAAATAGTCCTTTTAATTGGGCTATTCTATATCTGTTATTTATAGTACTATATTTCTCCCATGTACTCAGGCTTGAAATGCTAGATTCATTTCTCACTGTTCCTCTCTCTTCTTCAATTTTCAATCATTCTCTGTTCGGAGAGCTTAGGATTTTTCACTGGATTGTTGCAATGGACTGTTAACCAGTTAGTCTTCATATCTCTGTTCTTTCCTTCTTTAATTTGTCCTACTGCTGTGACCATACTGATTTTTAAACTCTCCATTGACTAATTTCTTTCCCTCCTCACAAACCTTCAATGATTTCCTACTGACTTTTTATTTAATAAACTTCAAATATATTAGGCTGGCATTTCAACTTCTCCATAATTTCCTTATTTGAAATAATGTCTCATTATTCTTTTAACTGTTCCCTCTGTGAAATAGTCAGGATGGAATAGGTTATGCTTCTTAATAGGCAGCTCCCAAATCTCAGGGGCTTGGAGTTAAAAATGCATGTTATGTGTGCTTGAGGCTCAGCTGGGCCTCTGATCATCACTGTCCTTATGCCAGATCCCAGGTTGATAAAGCAACCACTTTGTAAAACAGTGCCAGTCATTGTAGCTGAGGGAAAAGGTGGGTCTTGAAGTGGAATTCAGTGCTTTGGCCAGAGGTAGTCACATTATTTTCTCCTTCTCCTGTGAAAGCAAAGACAAACATACAATTACAATACTCTTCTACTCATTGTCTTCTTTAAATATCTTTTTGCTTCTCTGTCTTCATTCTCTGCTTAAATTTCTGAACATAAATGATTCCTTATCTATCCACATCATACCCATTCTTTTACATCCAGCTTTCATATCTTGTCTTCCAGTAAGACTTCCTAGATTAGCCATACCTACAATAACCTCTTCCCATTACACTCCTAAGAAAATTGTCTAATTATTGTGAGATCTTTGCTTTGAAGATTTATGTTATCATTTTAATTTTCAAAAGCAATGCTTAGATTTCTTTACTAAAGTTTTGGGAATGGTTTCTCTCTTTCTGTATCCCACCCATTCTGGTTGCCACCATACTCTTCATTTGCAGGCTCTCATGTTTTAAAATTTTGATGGGTATCTTGGAAATGGATAAATCCTAACCAAATTTGTAGGAAGAGAAAAACATACCACTTTAAACTTTGAGAGACCCCCAAATTGGTACTACATAGAATATTTTATACTGATATTTATATAGAAAATATAAGTAAGTATCCAAGGTAGAAAATATTTTAAATGGGATTAATTTATTGGTAAAACCTAAGAGATACTCTGTCAATACTACATTAAAATATGAAACTGAATTTTAACAAAAGGTGCTATTTTCTCATAGATTATGTGACTTTAGGTGAAAGCTTTGTGTTACCCTGTGTTTATTGCTTTTTGTAATAGTAATAGTAGTGAAATTATTAGTAGTAATGAAATTATTGTGCTAATTTGAATGATTAAAAATAAATTTCTTCTAGTGGACAGTTTCTTATTTTATGGCTCACATGTCCCAAATCTTTAAATATTGCTGGCACAAAAATATGGGAAGCAGAAAATTTACTAGCAACATGAAATATGAGACTACTGCAATACCTTCAGGTTATTTCTTAGGATTGTATATTGATTTGAAGATGAATTTCACCATTTTGTCCATATGTCCTTGGGACATTTGAGGCAGAGAAAAAAAGATGAGAAATACATTGTACAGAATAAGTTGCATAAGATAGGAAGATTAGCAAAAGTGAATGAGACAGGCAGGACATTTAGAAATGTACAAATTATTGCTTGTGCATCTTTTTCTTACTTAACAATGTGGTTAAGTAGCACATTGATCTTCAAAGGATGACAATAAATTGTGCATACTCTGCAGCCATCTCATCTTTATGCCTACAAATTGTGTGTTGTACAGAACGGAATTCTTCAGGAGTCACTTGTTATGAAGAAGAAAATCTCGACACCAGCATTCTGATACTGACTTGCAATTATACCACATTGGAGCAGGGAAAAAATTGATTCCCTTTTTTTCACTTGATGTATTTTTAATTAATTTATTAAATATTGAATATATAGAGTAAAATATTTGAATATGATAAAAAATAGCAATAAGATCAATAGGTATTAACAACCAGTTTAAGAAATAGAACACTATCAGTACACTTGAATTTCTCTGTGTGTCCTTCAGTTCCATACCTGTACCGTATATGTTTGTATTTCTAAATAATATTCGATTTTGTGTTTTTGAAATTTACATAAAGAGTATTATGCTGTATTTATTCTTCTGTGATTTGCTTTTTGAATGCAGCATTATGTCCCTGAGACTCTATTTTGATATGTATGTCTGAAATGCATTCATTTATACTGCTCTAGAGTATTTCATGTAAGAGTATACCAAAACTTTGTATTCATTCTATAATTGATGGGTATTTCCATGAGTATTATTTTATTATTTTTATTTCAAAAATGCTGCTATAAATATTATTTATCTGTCTTCTGGTGCAATTGTTCAATAATATTTCTAAGATACATACTGGGAGTGGGATTGCTAGGTGGTACGGTTGGTGCATCTTTGACATCATGACATGATATTAAATTGCATTTTGCCACTTGCATCTGCGAATGCTAGGTATTTCCTACACTTAATGTTCTCTAGCTTTAAGTTTTCTGAAATGGTTGGCTTAGTTTTACTTTCCCTGATGATTAATAAGATTTTTTTCTTTTGTTTTTAATGAATATATGTTGAATTCCATTGAAGGATTTTCTGCACCAATTGAAATAATTATGTGATATTTTCTGCTGTAATCCATTCATGTGGTGAGTGACACTAATTAATTTTATAACTTTACACTTTTGGGAAAAACTCATTTTGATCATGATGTATTATCCTTTTATATTGTTGGATTCATTTCACTAATGCTTTATTTTATACCTTTCTCATGACTACTTTTTCTTTCTTGTGTTCTCCTTGTCAAATCTTTGTATCAAGGTTATGCTAGTCTCATAAAATGAATTTGGTCAGGTTTTTTTTTTCTTTTCTGTTTCTGTAATGGTTTTATAAGATGTAAATTATATAACCTCATAGAATTTGTTGGTTAAATAATCTCAGATTTGTATTCCCTTTGTGGGAAATGCTTTAACTTTGGACTCCACTTATCTATAGTTATAAAATTATTCAAATTTTAGATTTCTTTTGACAGCAATTTTTGGCCAGTTATATGTTTCTAGGAATTTATTCTAGGAATTTATATTTAAGTTCAGTTTTAAAGTTATTGGTATAAAGTTGTTAATGCTAGTTTATTATGTATTTAATCTCTGCAATATCAGAAAATATGGATACTTTCCATTATTAATTATGTTTATTTGTGTCTTCTCTTTTTAAAATCATCCTTGACTTTTGTCAACATTATTAGTGTTATCAAACTTTTTTTGGCTGTGTTAGTATTCTGTATTGTATCTTTGTCTTATAGTTCATTATTTTCTGTTTTATGTTTATTATTTTGTCATCCATTTAACTTTATTCAATTACTTTTCTGATTTCTTAAATGGGGTATTTAATTTATCTGTTTTCAGGATTACATTTTATAATGCAAGGATTTTAAAGCTATAAATTTCTGACCTAGAAGCATTTTAACTTCACCATACAAGTTTTGATATATAGCATTTTAAATCTTCCATTATGATTTCTTTTTTGACCAATTAGTTAATTTAGACATTAGGTTTGATATGTTTAAATAGATTTTTGATTTCTAGCTTAATTGCAATTTTATTGGAGATTGTGGACTAGATAACTTTTTTTTTGAAGTTTGTTGAGGTTTGCTCATCTGGTGCGAGGTCAATTTTAAAAAATAAATCGTCCATGTGTCTTGAAAAGTATAGGTTATTCTTCAATTGTTGCTCACAGTCTTCTGCATTTTAAAGACAAATATAATCTAAAAATAAGAAGCTTCATTCTCCCAACAGAAAATAAGTGAAGAGATTTCTCTCTCCTCCTTTTCTGCCAGCATTAACCTTAGAAAATGTAATGAAGTGATTAACTAAAACTTAAAGTACTTTCTTATTTGTCTGAAATGTCCATAAATCCTTTTGAAGACTAGATAGGGATTTCATCAGCTTTAAGAATGTCTTTCTTTCTTAAGGACCTGGGTGCCATCTATTTGAAATGTTAACATTAAGGGAGATAGCACCCTTATCTCTCATTTTCTCGGGAAGGTAGGAGTGTCAGTGGGTGTCTTGTTCCAATTTGCAAAACCACGTCTTGTCAAAAATATATGAGAAATTCCCCAACCTCCCCCAAACCTCTGCTCTGGATCAAGCCAATTAGCTAACATAGATGGTCACCCTACTTACCAGGTAAAGTTAGGATGAACTGTGTGTGACTAATAGTGCCATCAAGTCCTCTCACTTGAGAACTAGTTATTATCTCGTAAACATGTATGTAATGGGTTGTATCTGCTTGCCTATATAAAGGGCGAGATTTCTGTCTTTGCAAACTCTTCGTGGATTGCCTGCGATGTGCATCACATTCTGGCTTAATACTTATTCCATAATACAACATTTTCTTTTCCTACTACTTTTGTGAAGAGGACATCTGGGTTGGGAGAAGATTTTGTTCTTTTTTCTTGTTTTCTTGTTTTGTTCCTGTTGCCCAGGCTGTAGTAGAGTGTGCGATTCAGAGCTCACTGCAGTCTCTAGCTCCTGGGTTCAAGGGATCCTCTTGTCTCAGCCTCGTGAGTAGCTAGGATTGCAGGCATGCACCACCACACTTGGCTAATTTTTATTTTATTTTTATTTTTTGTAGAAACAAGGTCTTACTATGTTGCCCAGGCCTGTTTCGAACTCCTGCCAATCCTTTAGCTTCAGCTTCTCAAAACGCTGGGATTACAGGCGTGAGCCATTGAGCCCGGCCTAAGATTTTTGTTGTTTGAATTATATTTCCCCAACAACATGCGCACACACATATACTAAGTTTTTAATTGTGTTTTCAAATCTTCTATATCTTTACAGAGCTTTTGATCTAACAACTATTAACAGAGGTATGATAGGAAATTTTTCCATTTCTACTTGAATTCAGTTAATATTTGCAGTATGTATTTTTGGGTTATAATATATGGGCATTCAAGTTTAGAATTAGTACATTTTTCTTTAAATTGAAAATATTATCAAAACATGTAAATTAACTTTATTTCTAATAACATGCTTTGTATTAAAATGTTAATATAGTAACAATTTATTTCACTTACCATTACACAGAATTCTGCTTCTAATGTGTCTTTGTTTTTAGCTCTCTTTCATACATCATATAGCTGATTTTTAAAAATTCAGTTTTAAAAATATTTGTCTTTACTGGAAAGTATTCTACCTTTACTGATTGTCATTACTGATATACTTCGATTTATTTCTACCATCTTGTTTATTTACTTTATTCCCCTCTGTTTTCTCTTGCTTTATTTTGAATTTATTGATTTCCCCTCTATCAGTTTTGAGGTTGTATAGCCCTTTTATAATATGTTGATGGTTACTTTAAAAATTTCAACATGCATGCTTAACAAAACAAGGTCTAAATTTAAACAATATTTTACCCTCATCCTAAACAAAACAGGGGTTTGTAGAATACTTTAGTTCACATCAATCTCCTCCTGACTTACAAGATATTATTATCCAATATTTTTTATTTATTTTGCTGTATCACTCTTTTATACATTTACATTTTAATTAGCTTTACACACATATTCTACATATTTATTTCTTTGTTTATTACTGTTCATTTCTGTGTCTCACAGTTTCAGTAGGGGATGATTTTCCTTCTATCAGAGACAAATTTTTTAGAATATCCTGTGGTGAGGGTTTGCTAGTGTGAAACCTTCTCAGTTTCAGTCTGAAAGATAGTTGTACTGGATATATAATTGTTAATTGATAGTTTTCTTGTGTTGGGAGAGTAGGGTGCTGAATATAGTATTCCACCAAGTGATCCAGAAATATGATGACCAGCCAAAATACTGTTCAATATGGAAGCACTTGACAGGTATTAAGACATAAAAGATCTTAAATAATACAGAGCTAATGAGACTATCTGAGAGAAAATGTGTTTAAACATAAAGTCAAGCAATGAAATACAGTTAACCTTAAGAATGAATATATCATGGAAAAATAGCTGGTGATGAACTTTAGATCTATTTAAATATTGACCTGGGATTCTCGGGCAAGATGGCTGAATAGGAACAGCTCCAGTCAGCAGCTCCCAGCAAGACCAATGCAGAAGATGGGTAATTTCTGCATTTCCAACTGAGGTGCCCAGTTCATCTCATTGGGACTGGTTAGACAGTGGGTATAGCCCCATGGGGGGTGAGCAGAAGCAGGGTGGGGCATCACCTAACTCGGGAAGTGCAAGGGGCCATGAAACTCCCTCGTCTAGCCGAGGGAAACTGTGAGGGACTGTGCTGAGATGGACAGTGCTATCTGGCCCAGATACTACACTCTTCCAGTGGTCTTCGCAACCCACAGACCAGGAGATTCTTCAGGTACCTACGCCATCCTGGGTTTCAAGCACAAAACTGGGTGGGCATTTGGGCAGACACTGAGCTAGCTGCAGGAGTTTTCTTTTTGCACTGCAGTGGCACCTAGAATGCCAGCGAGAGAGAACCATTCATTTCCCTGGAAAGGGGGCTGAAGCCAGGGAGCTGAGTGGTCTTGCTCAGTGGATCCCACCCCCACAGAGTCCAACAAACTAAGATCCATTGGCTTGAAATTCTTGCTGCCAGCACAGTAGTCTGAAGTCGACCTGGGATGCTCAAGCTTGGTGGGGGGAGGGGCATCCACCATTACTGAGGCTTGAGTAGGTGGTTTTCCTCTCACAGTGTAAACAAAGCCACCGGGAAGTTTGAACAGGGTGTGGAACCTGACTCAGGGTGGCAAAGCACCTGTAGCCAGACTGCCTCTCTAGATTCCTCCTGTCTGGGCAGGGCATCTCTGAAAGAAAGGCAGCAGCCCTAGTCAGAGGCTTATAGATAAAACTCCCATCTCCTGGGGACAGAGCACCTGGGGGAAGGGGTGGCTGTGGGCACAGCTTTAGCCAACTTAAATGTTCTGCCTTCCAGCTCTGAAGAGAGCAGCAGATCTTCAGCACAGCACTTGAGCTCTGCTAAGGGACAGACTGCCTCCTCAAGTAGGTCCCAGACCCCTGTGCCTCCTGATGGAGAGACATCTCCCAGCAGGGGTCAACAGACACCTCATATAAGAGAGCTCCGGCTGGCATCTGGCAGGTGCCCCTCTGGGACAAAGCTTCCAGAGGAAGGAGCAGGCAACAATCTTTGCTGTTCTGTAGCCTCCACTGGTGATATCCAGGGAAACAGGGTCTGGAGTGGACCTCCAGCAAACTTCAGCAAACCTGCAGCAGAGGGGCCTGACTGTTAGAAGAAAACTAACAAACAGAAAGCAATAACATCAACATTAACAAAAAGAACACCCACACAAAAACCCCATCCTAAGGTTACCAACATCAAAGACCAACAGTAGATAAACCCATGCAAAAACACCATCCGAAGGTTACCAACATCAAAGACCAATGGTAGATAAATCCACGAAGATGGGGGAAAAACCAGCACAAAAGGCTGAAAATTCCAAAAACCAGAATGTCTCTTCTCAAAAGGGTCACAAGATATCAAAACTGGATGGAGAATGAGTTTGACAAATTGACAGAAGTAGGCTTCAGAAGGTGGGTAATAACAAACTCCTCTGAGCTGAAGAAACATGTTCTAACCCAAAGCAAGGAAGCTAGGAACATTGATAAAAGGTTACAGGAACTGCTGACTAGAATAACCAGTTTAGGGAAGAACATAAGTTACTTGATGGAGCTGAAAAAACACAGCATAAGAACTTCATGAAGCATACACAAGTATCAAGAGCCAAAGTGATCAAGCAGAAGAAAGGATATCAGACATTGAAGATCAACTTAATGAAATGAAGCATGAAGACAAGATTAGAGAAAAAAGAATGAAAAGGAATGAACAAATCCTCCAAAAAATATGGGACTATGTGAAAAGACCAAATGTACATTTGACTGGTGTACCTGAAAATGACAGGGAGAATGGGACCAAGTTGGAAAACACTCTTCAGGATATTATCCAGGAGAACTTCCACAGTATAGAAAGACAGGCCAACATTCAAATTTAGGAAATACAGAGAACACCACAAAGATACTCCTCAAGAAGAGCAACCCCAAGACACATTATCTTGAGATTCACCAAGGTTGAAATGAAGGAAAAAATGTTAAGGGCAGCCAGAGAGAAAAGTCAGGTTACCCACAAAGGGAAGCCCATCAGACTAACAGCAGATCTCTCTGCAGAAATCCTACAAGCCAGAAGAGAATGGGGGCCAATATTCAGCATTCTTAAAGAAAAGAATTTTTAACCCAGAATTTCATATCCAGCCAAACTAAGCTTCATAAGTGAAGGAGAAATAAAATCCTTTACAGACAAGCAAATGCTGAGGGATTTTGTCACCACCTGGCCTGCCTTGCAAGAACGCCTAAAGGAAGCACTAAATATGGAAAGGAGAAACTGGTACCAGCTACTGCAAAAACATACCAACATATAAAGACCATTGACACTAGGAAGAAATTGCATCAACTAATGGGTAAAATAACCAGCTAGCATCATAATGACAGGAACAAATTCACACATAACAATTTTAATCTTAAATGTAAACAGGCTAAATGCCCCAGTCAAAAGACACAGACTGGCAAATTGGATAAAGAGTCAAGATCCATCAGTGTGCTGTATTCAGGAGACCCATCTCATGTGCAAAGACACACATAGGCTCAAAATAAAGGGATGGAGAAATATTTACCAAGCAAATGGAAAACGTAAAAAGCAGGGGTTGCAATCCTAGTCTCTGATTTAGCAGAAAGAGGAGTTTGCGTCATGATTAAAACTCAATGTTACACCTTCATCACAAACGACATGGCCCCTAATAGAAGTATAACAAAGGTATTGCAAGGTCTGACTGCTATATCCAATGAGTTAGCCAGCAACTCAGGGGTAAATGACCCCTTTACATGATGGCTAAAAAAAGGTAGTTCGGTAAATGGAAAGGAATAATAGCCTTAATTCTTATTTCCCTCACAGCCGTAATAGGTGTACTTATTTTTGTCAAGTGCTGTGTCATACCATGCATCCATAAGTAGCTGCTGAGGCTCCTAAAAATGGCACTTACTAAAACCTCCATTAATTATCCTCCACCTTATCCAGAGAAGCTTCTTCTTTTGGAAAATCAAGCAAAACAACTAAGCCAAAACATGTGTAAAAAAGTTTAAAAGAAAGCTGTATGAAAATACAAATGCAGGGATTGTTAGATAGGAGTTCTAAATTTCTTTTCAAAGAATTAATATGTCAGAGTGTTTGTTTCTTTGCCTTCTACTTTTAAACCTAACTTCCTCGTAAAGCAAACTTTTTCGATTACCTACTCCACCCTAACTCATTCTGATCACCTGCTCCACCCTAACTCATTCCAATTACCTGCTACCTGCTCTGCCCTGACTCTCGCCAAAGCACTCACTGCATCATTCTCTTTAAATTAGCTAATTGGAATTAGTTGAACCTGTGCAGTCTAACCCTAGCCAATAGGGGAATGACACAGTAGCAGGGGCCACATGAGTCAGGGCTAAGAACCACTTCCCCTCCTTTGTCCAAATGTGTGCTTGCCATTGTGCCATCTGTAAGGGCACACCCTTCTATACAGAAGTAACTTGCCTTGCTGAGAATTAAAAAGAAAATTAAAGAAATAGACTTTAAACCAACAAAGACCAGAAAAGACAAAGAAGGGCATTACATAATGGTAAAGGGATAAATGCAGCAAGAAGAGCTAACTATCCTAAATATATATGCACCCAATACAGGAGCACCCAGATTCATAAAGCAAGTCCTTAGAGACCTACAAAGAGACTTAGACTCCCACACAATAATAGTGGGAGACTTTAACACCCCACTGTCAACATTAGACAGATCGAGACAGAAAATTAACAAAGATATTCTGGACTTGAACTCAGCTCCGGACCAGGCAGACCTAATAGACATCTACAGAACTCTCCACCCCAAATCAACAGAATATACATTCTTCTCAGCACCACATCACACTTATTCCAAAATTGACCACATAGTTGGAAGTAAAGCACTCCTCAGCAAATGTAAAAGAACAGAAATTATGACAAACTGTCTCTTAGACCACAGTGCAATCAAATTAGAACTCAAATTAATAGACTCTCTCAAAACCCCACAACTACATGGAAACCGGACAACCTGCTCCTGAGTGACTACTGGGTAAATAACCAAATTAAGGCAGAAATAAATAAATTCTTGGAAACCAATGAGAACAAAGACACAACGTACCAGAATCTCTGGGACACAGCAAAAGCAGTGTTTAGAGGGAAACTTATAGCACTAAATCCCCACAGGAGAAAGCAGGAAAGATCTAAATTGACACCCTAATATCACAAAATAACTAGAGAAGCAAGAGCAAACAAACTCAAAAGCTAACAGAAGACAAAAAATAACTAAGATAAGAGCAGAGCTGAAGGAGATAGAGACAAAAACAAAAACAAAACAAAAAAACTCCTCAAAAAATCAATGAATCCAGGAGCTAGTTTTTTGAAAAGATTAACAAAATAGATAGACTACTAGCCAGACCAATAAAGAAGAAAAGAGAAGAGAATCAGATAGACACAATAAAAAGTGATAAAGGGAACATCACCACTGATCCCACAGAAATACAAACTACCATCTGAGAATACTATAAACACCTCTACACAAATAAACTAGAAACTCTAAAAGAAATGGATAAATTCCTGGACACATACACCCTCCCAATACTAAACCAGGAAGAAGTCGAATCTCTGAATAGACCAATAACAGATTCTGAAATTGAGGCAGTCATTAATAGCCTACTAACCAAAAAAAGCGCAGGACCAGACGGATTCACAGCCAAATTCTACCAGAGGTACAAAGAGGAGCTGGTACCATTCTTTCTGAAACTATTCTAAACAACGGAAAAAGAGGGACTCCTTCCTAACTCATTTTATGAGGCCAGCGTCATCTTGATACCAAACCTGGCAGAGACGCACACACACAAAAGAAAATTTCAGTCCAATATCCCTGATGAACATCGATGCGAAAATCCTCAATAAAATACTGGCAAACTGAATCCAGCAGCTCATCAAAAAGCTTATCTGCCACGATCAAGTCAGCTTCACACCTGGGATACAAGGCTGGTTCAACATGCACAAATCAATAAATGTAAACCATCACATAAACAGAACCACTGACAAAAACCACATGGTTATCTCAATAGATGCAGAAAAGGCATTAGATAAAATTCAACACCACTTCATGCGAAAAGCTCTCAATAAACTAGGTGCTGATGAAACATATCTCAAAATAACAAGAGCTATTTATGACAAACCCACAACCGTTATCACACTGAATGGGCAAAAGCTGGAAGCATTCGCCTTGAAAACCGGCCCAAGACAAGGATGCCCTATCTCACCACTCCTATTCAACACAGTATTGGAAGTTCTGGCCAGGGCAATCAGGCAACAGAAAGAAATAAAGCGTATTCAAATAGAAAGAGAGGAAGTCAAATTGTCTCTGTTTGCAGATGACATGATCGTATATTTAGAAAACCCTATCATCTCAGTCCAAAATCTCCTTAAGCTGATAAGCGACTTCACCAAAGTCTTAGGATACAAAATCAATGTGCAAAAATCACAAGCATTCATATACAGCAGTAACAGACAGAGAGCCAAATCATGAGTCAACTCCCATTCAAAACTGCTACAAAGAGAATGAAATACCTAGGGATCCAATTTACAAGGGATGTGAAGGACTTCTTCAAGAAGAACTACAAACCACTGCTCAAGGAAATAAGAGAGGACACAAACAAATGGAAAAACACTCCATGCTCATGGATAGGAAGAATCAATATCGTGAAAATGGCCGTACTGCCCAAAGTAATTTATAGATTCAGTGCTATTCCCATCAAGCTAACATTGACTTTATTCACAGAATTAGAAAAAACTACTTTAAATTTCATATGGAACCAAAAAAGAACCCATACAGTCAGGGCAATCCTAAGCAAAAAGAGCAAAGCTGGAGGCATCATGTTAACTATACCACAAGGCTACAGCAACCAAAACAACATGGTACTGGTACCAAAACTGATATATAGACCAATGGAACAGAACAGAGGTCTCAGAAATATCACCACACATCTACAACCATCTGATATTTGACACACCTGACAAAAACAAGCAATGGGGAAAGGATTCCTTATTTAATAAATGGTGTTGGGAAAACTGGCTAGCCATATGCAGAATACTTCGAAACTGGACCCCTTCCTTACACCTTATACAAAACTTAACCCAAGATGGATTAAAGAGTTAAACATAAGACCTAAAAACCACAAAAACCCTAGAAGAAAACCGAGGCAGTACCATTCAGGACATAGGCATGGGCAAAGACTTAATGACTAAAACACCAAAAGCAATGGCAACAAACCCAAAATTGACAAATGGGAACTAATTAAACTAAAGAGCTTCAGCACAGCAAAAGAAACTATCATCAGAGCTAACAGACAACCTACAGAATGGGAGAAAATTTTTGCAATCTATCCATCTGGCAAAGAGCTAATATCCAGAAACTATAAGGAACTTAAACAAATTTACAAGAAAAAATACTAACAACCCCATAAAAACTGGGCAAAGGATACGGACAGACACTTTTCAAAAGAAGAAATGTATGCGGCCAACAAATACATGAAAAAAAGCTCTTCATCACTGGTCATTAGAGAAATGCAAATCAAAACCACAATGAGATACCATCTCATGCCAGTTAGAATTGGATCTTTAAAAAGTCAGGAAACAAAAGATGCTGTAGAGGATGTGGAGAATTAGGAACACTCTTTCACTGCTGGTGGGAGTGTAAATTAGTTCACCCGTTGTGGAAGACAGTGTGGCCCTTCCTCAAGGATCTAGAACCAGAAATACCATTTGACCTAGCAATCCCATTACTGGGTATATACCCAAAGGATTATAAATCATTCTACTGTAAAGACACATGCATATGTATGTTTATTGTGGCACTATTCACAATAGCAAAGACTTGAAACCAACCCAAATGTCCATTAATGATAGACTGGATGAAGAAAATATGGCACATATATACCATGGAATACTATGCAGCCATAAAAAAGAATGAGTTCGTGTCCTTTGCAGGGACATGGATGAAGCTGGAAACCATCACTGTCAGCAAACTAATACAGGAACAGGAAACCAAACACCACATGTTCTCACTCATAAGTGGGAGTTGAACAATGAGAACATATGAGCACAGGAAGGGGAACATCACACATCAGGGCCTGTTGGGTGGTGGGAACAAGGGGAGGGATAGCATTAGGAGAAATACCTAATGCAGATGATGGGTTGACAGGTGCAGCAAACCACCATGGCACATGTATATCTATGTAACAAACCTTCACGTTCTGCACACATATCCCAGAACTTAAAGTATGATAAATAAATAAATAAATGTTAACTTAAGGGTACACAACTATTGGCATTAGGACTATAGAGCACAGTGGGCATATTATATACTTAAATAATGTAATGATAGCAGTGCAAGTACATTTTGGGAGATTAGAGAATGTATAGGAGTGCTAAAGCCTTCATGTTATAATATGTAAAATGAAACATGAGTATGAAAGCCATAACTGCAAACTTTTATTATTATTGCAATCTTATTCACTCTTTTAACGTTAGAGAAATTCTTAAGAAATAATATTTTCGTAGTGAGAAAAACACTTGTTTGCAAATCAACAATCCTTTCAGTTTTATTTTATTATTTAATTTAAATAAAATTTAATACGTTAGAATTTATGCATGATTTTGTTTTCATAACAGATTCTCTCTCATTCTGTTTATCTTACTATAAATTATTTGAATATATATACTGAATGATAACTTGAACATTCACCAAATAATTGACAGTCATTTCTGTGTAATGGAATTTAGAATTACTTTAAAATTTTAACTTTTGTTTAAATTTTTGTTAAAGCATTATTTAATTTTTTATTGTAAACATAAATCAATTTTATACAAATAATGGAACATTTTATCTTAAAAAATAAATGTGACAAAATGTTAGTAGCTAAATACATTAATATATTTTTAAACTTCTAAAATTAAAAAATAAATAATGGCTGAGTGTGCTGACTCATGCCTGTAAATCCTAGCACTTTAGGAGGCTGAGGTGGGAGGATTGCTTGAGCCCAGGGAAGCCTGAGCAACAGGGCTGTCTCTACAAAAACTCAAAAAATGAGTCAGGCCTGGTGGTGTGCCTGTGGTCCCAGCTACACAGGAGGCTGAGGCAGGAGGATCACCTGAACACAGTGGCTTCAGGCTACATTGAGCCTTATTTGCACCACTGCATTCCAGCCTGGGTGATAGAGCAAGACCCTGTCTAAAAACACAAACAAACAAGCAAAAAAACTTGAAAGATTTTTTTTTTTCTGTAAGTGTTTTAGTTTATTTTGTATTGCTGTAAAAAATACTTGAGACTGGGTAATTTCTTTCTCTATATTTTTTCTTTTGTTTTAGTTGAGGCAGAGTCTCACTATGTTGGCTGGGCTGGTCATGAACTACTGGGGTCAAGTGATCTTCCTATTTCAAGTAGCTGGAACTATAGGCATGTGCCACCACCTCTGGATTCAGGATTGGATAATTTATAAGAAAAGAGACTTTTCTATCTCCCAGTTCTGTGGGCTCAGAAGTTCAAGGGCACAGCCCTGGCTTCTGGCAGGGTCATTCATACTGTGTCCCAACATGGAAGAGTAAGTCAAAGGGGAAGCCGCTGACATGTGCAAAAGAGAAGAAATCCTGGCTTTATAACAACCCACTTTCATGGGAACCAATCTATTCTTGAGAGATCGAATCCAATCTCAGGAGAGCAAGAACTTGCTCACTACTGTGAGAAGAGCACCAAACCATTTATCAGGAATCTGCTCCTGTGACCCAAACCACTCCCACTAGGTCCCACCTCCCAACACTGCCATACTAGGGATCAGACTCCCACATGAGTTTTGGTGGAGCCAAACCAACCATATCCAAACATAGCAACATGCTCTTTATTTTATTTTTTTCGGAGGGTTTGTATAGGATAAATCTCCTAAAATTTTTATGGAAGGATTAAGCAGCTATTACCTTTCCTCTTTTTAAAAGTTTTAAATATACTTCTAATTGATACAGGGATATTGATTTATCCTTCAGAGTTCCTCTTCCTCTGGGTTACTTTTTTCCCATAAGCTCAGATCAGCATCTACATTTCTTACATGCATTTGCAGATTCTTCTCCGGTAAGCACTTGCATCTAATTTTCTTAATTCCTCAGGTAGCTATTTTACCTGTATTTGGAAAGGTTCCCTTTTCCCTGACACCTCTACTATCTGAATCCATAAAACCCTGAATTCTGACATGGGTTGAAGTCAGCATGTAGGAAAATGGTATCTTGGTGAGTTTCCTAGTGCTTGCATCACGTTTATAATTTAATAGGATGGGCCAGGTTTTGTAGTTAATAGATAGTTTTAAAAGATCTGTATTTTCCAGAATCTATAAAATACAATGGTCACTCTTGAAGGTCTAATTCTTACATAAACTTTTTTTGGTTAGTTTATAATCATTATAATTAAAAAAAAATCTAGATTTTAATGTATAGGCCAATGTGGTTTGACTCCCAGTTCTACTACTTACAAAAGTATAATCACTGGGAGATTTCTTAATCTCTTTGACTCTCAATTCTTAAAATCTGTAAAGTGAGGATAATGCCTAGCTCATAGTGTTGTTTTCTTGAGAGTTCAAGAAGCTAATATGTGGAATGTACATGTTATTATGCACTTGGACCTAGAATATCTAAAAGTGAATTCAGTGGTAGAACTTTCTTTTAAAAATAAGTGTAATTGGGTAATTTATTTATAATGGTTAACTATTTTCAGTCATTACTCAAACAAATCTTGATTTCTAGGTCTGAGCTCAAAGTCACCAAATCATCTTATCTTGGAAGTAGATAGAGAGATTGTTTACTATAGTGATGAAGAGCAAAGATTTAGAAGCAGACAGCATAGGATTGAATGTCTGTTTCTACCTTGACTTGCTCTGCCTTATGAGCAAGTTGCTTAGCCTCTCTCTGTCTTGATTTTCCCATCTGAAAAATCATTATAGATAGCTCTTATGTCACAGGATTGTTTGAAGATTAAGTAAGTTAGTCTTGTAAAGTGCTTAGAATACTTTATGAGGTTATGTTGGGGAGAAAAAAGGTAGGTACCTCCAAGGAAGGGCCAATGTTACTTAGTTTGATATACAAAGGGCCTTTAAACATTTTTGACTTTGCGGCCGTAACCCCTTCTTAAACACTCTTCTCTCCTGTTTTGGCCCTTTGCTTCTCATCTTTCAGGTCATAGCTTAATAATTTTTTTTTCCCAGCAAGACTTATTGGATCTCACAGAGGAGGCTATGTGATAAAAGCATCCTTGAAGTCCATCTTCCCTTCTAACACATACATAAGCCCTATGCAGGCAGAGATCAGAGTGTCTTGTTCACCAGTAAAACCTTAGCACCTAGCACTGTGCCTGACAATATTTGTTTGAGAAAGAAGGAATACTACTTTTTTTCACCACTGTGTGGGCTATTCATTGGGAGGCTAATAGATGCAAATAAAAAAGGGCTTGGGATTTCTTTCAGCCTTCTTACTCTCCAGAAAGACCTGAAATTCCCTCTGAATTCCTGCTGATTTCTCCTTGCCACAGACAGGCAAAGAGATTCCAGTTTCACTTGATATCAACACCATTAACCTCCATGAGGGTTTCTTACCAGTTAAAGAAGTCATTTTTTTTCAGTCTCAAACGTGAAAGAGATCTTTTATCCTAGTAGGAAAGTTACAGTTTGCTGTATCTTCTTTGAGATTTAAGACAGTTTACCTGTAATCTCTTATCTGTTCAATTGAAGATATCCTTGGCAAGAAGCTCCCACATCTGAATCAGACTTCTGCTTTCTTACAGTGTCTTTCTGAAGAGCTGGAATTCCTTCAGAACAAGAATAGTAAATCAGAATTTCAGATGCTTGTTAGATGATATAGTCCCACAGAGGTTTCCTTGCAGGATTCAGATGACCTGATTATTTGTAGATATTATTGGCTTCTCATTCGGAAATGCTGCTCAGCAGGAACTTCTCTCAAACTCTTTCCTGTCATGAGGGAGGATCCTTGGAGAGGAAAGTGAAATAACATTGATGGCATTGAGATAATATGCAAATTAAGCATTCTTATACACTTGCTTTCAATCAACTATTTTATCATCACTGAATAAGAAAAATGGGCATCATCATTTCAAAATATAAATGGATATAAATGTGATCAAATACAACTTCATCATTATAATTCATAATCATGAGGCATCCACAGAGTAAAAGATATAGAAATAGAAAAGAAATAGCCTTGGTTGTTAAAATGAGAACATATTGACCATAGCAACACATGCATATTCCACTTCAATAATGCTAAAATGCCCAAGGGAAGATAAATCCACAGGAAGATTCATCTCAGCTCACAAGGGTAAGCAGAGGAAAGCATCTGCAAAAGTCTCAATGTGAAGTGTCTGCCTTTGAAATTGGGAAACAAAACATCAAATATTTTACAACATTCAGATCTGTCTATGGGGTCTAAATTTGGCCACATCTTATCTAGGTCAGTCCAGTGCTTACTGGCCATGACAAACTGATTTTTTAAAAGGAATGTTATTTGGGATTTGTGGAGCCACCCTAAAGATCAAAACTCTACTTAATCTGTGAATAACACAGGGTAGGTATCAACAATGTGACATGTCAAATTTATGTCTCCTTAATCCTTTTCTGTAAGAATGGTGTCAATTATTTTAATTCTGTGTTTGTGTGTGTCAGATAGTCAGTCAGTCAACAGCATTTAATGAGTGTCCACTGTGTACTCTGGGGAGCTATAAAAGGAAACAGCTCCTGTCCTTGAGGAGTTTATAATGAAATGGGAGAGACAAGGCAAACAAATGAAAAAATATACAATGATTGTCAAAGAGTCCAGAGCTACCCTTCTGATAAAACAACAACAACAGACATTTAGATTTTGTAATTTCTTTTGTTTGAAAGTTCAGAGGAAAATGTCACTTATTTTCCGAGGTTATTTAGAGGACTACCTGAACAAATATGAAGATTTATTTTAAGCATTTGAGAAAACTCAGATTTTAAGTCAATATGCCTTTAGTACTATTAAGCTCTTTAGCAAGGTATCTTTAAATACCCACTCATAGAAAGGAAATCCTGGCTTAGGTTTCTGAGATTGAAACTGGAAGAAGGGGCAGTTTATCTGCTTTGAACATGTTGATATTTCTGTTTTCACAGTTTTGATGATACCAGCTAGTTTTTGACTAAATTGCATGGAAGTTACAAGTGGTAGGAGAGAGTGATGCTTTCCTGATTTTGTTTTCCCTGCATCAGTGAGAAAGATGAGATAAAAGTTTCTGGTTTCCTCAGTCTGATTTCTGGGCAGCTATTGCCAATAAGGGTCACCTGTAAGAGCTATGTGATTGCTCAACATATGAATAATTTCTACTGAAAGTATAGTCCTGACTTTTAGGAAGACTGCTTTTTTTTCTCATGCAAATATTTTAAGCTTGTCCTCAGTGCCTTTCTGTCTGCCATCTGTCCCTTCTTCTCCTGTCTGAGGTGTTCCCTTGTCCTAGGATCAGTACTTCTAAGTTCTCCCATCGAGATGTTCTAATAATGGACTGCCATTCTGAGGGAGTTTCTTCTTTTGAATATTCTCCCTCACTCCCCAGTTCACCTATTTCTTCTATGCAAATTGACAAGTTAGTGGACACTAATGTATTAATGACTTAAATAGTGTATTGTGACCTAATAGTTGCATCACAGTATGAATCTCTGAAAATGATATAAATCAGTTTCTATTATTGAAACTTTATTATGTGGATACCTGAGAGACATCTTTCAGTGTGAGAGGGCTTCTTTGGGCCCTGAATTATTGACCTCAGATTAATCTTATTCCCAGCGTGATAGGAGAACCATGTCAAGATTTGGGATGGGAGAAAATTTAGGAAAACATTTTGTATATCCTCATATTTCCAGGAAAATTGTGTCACTTCCTTTCAACCCTCAGTGGTTTGTTATCACAATCAGAATAAAGTCCACACTCTTCACGGTGGCCCTAAACTTTACTTCATTTGGCCTCTGCTCACTCTTCTGATCTCATCTTCTCCAGTCTCTCCTTCCTTTACTGGACCAGAGCCACCTTGACTTCTTCCAGTTCCTTGATTATCCTAGTTCTTTCCTGCTCTGGAAACTCCAGAAATTCTCAAGGCCAAGACTTTCTAGGCATTCAGGTCATCCTGTTTAAATGAATTCCTTCTTACCTCCTCTATTATATTTTCTTTAAAGCACTTCTATTTTATGGACTAAAAAAAATTATTGTTGCTCTGCTTATTGTACATTTTCAACCACTGAAATCTGTTAAAGGCTGAGACTTTATTTCATGATTGCTGTATTTTCAGGGTCCAGACTATACTAGGCAAATAGTAGATAATAAGTATTTTTTAAAAAGGTTGCCTAAATAATCATAGCTAGTGTAAAAATCATAGCTGAATTTAAATTCAGGCTAAGAAAGGATGAAATACTTAAAATGATTGCTTCCTTATTGACAACCTGATTTTATATTTTTGAAAAAAATATTTTATCACACTTCAAACCTTCTCAAAATGTTCAGTATGGTGGAATATGAACACTTCTGCTCTTTGAATATCTTCAGTTCTTCACGGAAAAAACAGAGGACGACTGACTACAAATTAGGAAGCCCTAATAGCATCTGTTGGGGAGAAGAGTGTGCAGTGGATCATAGTGTAACTGGGAAGTTATTGAAAAATTACAGGAATGAAGCCAAAGGGAAGAGCCACTTCCCGGAAGCCTGTTGTAGTGAATGTACCTAGCATTCCCTTCTTTGTCCTCCAAGTCCCCTGAAACCAGCAGAGTGTGAAGTTTACAGTAGAAGCTTGATTACACCAAACTCAGGTATGAGCAGAAATAAAGACGAGGGCCAGAGAAGGCAGAAAGGGCAGAGGTGGCAAACACTAGTTCTGGGTTGGCTGACAGTTGATTAAGACAGAGTCACAAGGGAGAAAAATTGCTTTTATTTGCCATGAGGATGACCAGTGCTCCACCTGGATGGACCCCAATCAAATATCAAAGAGTTGACTCTTACTTTTTGTCAGCTTCACAATAAACTGTGTTCTTCCTGTAATGACAGGCTAGACAGATTATTTTAAGGGCGTATGCACTCTTTTGGAAATGGAAACAAAAGGAGAAATGGCAGAGTCTTTCTCCCTTGCTTGAACTCTTACTGGTTTACTTTTCTCCTCCCCTACTGCCACATCAGTTTTTTTTTTTTTTTTTGGTCTGTTTTGTTTGGAAACCTTATCTTACCAATTTCCAACCTTTCTCACTTTCTTCAACATTCTGTCTCTTTGTAGTCTTGCACTCAATGAGTGTTATAATTGGAAGAAAACTTTGTTAACTTGAAAGGCAAATAATGGTAACATTATTTTAATTTGTGTTTTTCTGATGACTCATGAGTTGAACATGGTTATAGTTTTGATCACTTCTTTCTTTCCTAGAGTATTACCTATTCATATCATTGTCTTTTTTTGGAGTATTTCTATTTTTCTTAACAGAGTTTAGTGCTTAGAATCATAGGCTCTCTAGCGTCGATTTTCTGAGCTACATGCTGACTCTGTCACTTCTATGGGACACCAATGGGCAAGTTGCAGAGTGACTCTGTGCCTCAGTTCTCATCTTTAAAATGGGTAATAACAGATATGACTATGTCTCAGAGTAGTTGTGAGGAGTAATGAGATAAAATATATTAGGTGCTCACAACACTACCTGGCACATAGTATATGCTCCATAAATGTTATCTATTATTATTAGCTACTTAAATATTAAGGATATTATTTCCTTGTGGATCACATTTTTAAAAATATCTTTCTTCATTTAATACTTGCCTCTTCATTTTATCCAAGGTTTTGATCTTCAAATGTGTTACATTTTAGGTGGCTGAATTTGTTGATCTTTAAGCATTTTCTTTCAATGCTTTTATGCTCAGAAAGTCTCCCTCAATGGCAGTTTGTGGAAGAATAGATTTTCAGATGCTCTTTTTCTTTTCCTATTTATGATTCCTCAATTTCCTGCCATGTGTTTCAGTCCTCTTCATTCTTTTTTCCCTCATTTCCTTTATTTTTATTTTTGATTGTGGCAAAATATGTGTAACATATCATTTACCAACTTAATCATTTTAAGTCAGGAGTGTAAAGTACATTCACATTGGTATGCAATCAATCTCCAGAACTCATTTCATCCTGCAAAGCTGAAACTCTACCCCTCTTAAACAACAACCCCTCATTCCATCCTCCTCTTAGCCCCATTGGCAAGTGCCATTCTACTTTCTGTCTCTACAAATTTGACTACCCTAAATACCTCTTATAAAGGGAATCATACAATATTTGTGTTTTCATGTCTGGCTTATTTCACTTAGCACAGTCTCCTCAAGGTTTATTCATATGTAGCATGCATTATAATTTCATTTTTTTAAGGCTGAATAATATTTCATTGTATGTATAGACGTGTAGACTACCTTTTGTTTATCCATTTTCTCATCAGTTGGCACTTGGGTTATTTCTACCTTTTAACTATTGTGATTAATGCTTCTATGAGCATATTTGTACAAATATCTCTATTAGACACTACTTTCAGTTATGTTATTTATATACCCAGAAACAGAATTGCTGGATCATATGGTAATTCTATTTTTAATTTTCTGGGAAACTTCCATATTGTTTTCCATAGTGGCTACATCATTTTACTTTCCCACCAACAGTGCACAAAGGTTCCAATTTCTGCACATCCTGACCTACACTGTTATTCAAATGTGATGGCAAAATAAAAGCATTTTCACACACAAAAGAATAATACAATTTATTGTCTACAGACCTGAAGTAAAAGAACTATTAAAGTTTGTGCTTTAGCAATAAGACAGTAAACTCAGGATGAAGGTGAGGGGACAAGAATTTCTGAGTTGAACTACAGTTTTATAACATGTATTGGTAAATTTACTTTAATTTTAATCATAAAACATAAATATCCCTTTTTAAAAGGGCAAAACTAGAACTTTAAGCAATAACAAGATTGTGTGGGAAGTGTTCAATGGATAGTTAAAGCATCCTATGGAAATTCTCAGGATAACAAAAGAAATACTGAGTAACAACAGTTCTGCTGGAAAAATTTACATTTGGTAAAATTTGTAAATGTAGCATCTATCTGTAAGTCTGTTTTTTTATGGTTGAATATATCTGTTCATATGGATATACCATATTTTGCTTCTCCATTCACAAGTTCAGAGACATTTGAGTAGTCTCCAAATTTTGGCTATTATGAATGATGTTGTTACAAACATTCATGCACAAGTCTTTGTCTGGACATAGATTCTCATTTTTCTTGAGTATAGATCTAAGAGTGAAATTACTGGGTTATATAGTAAATAATAATTTTTGAGTAAATGTAGCATTTCACATTCCCACCAGCAATGCATGAGAGTTCTAGTTCTTACATTCTCACCAGTCCTTGTTATTATTAGTCTTTGTTTAGAGCCATCTTAGTGGGTTCGACATTATATCTCTTTGTTGTTTTAATGTTAAATACACCCTTTTGAAATAGTAAAATCTTTGAGAAACTGTGACTCCTCCCTAGCTCTCTGGACTCCCAAAGCTTTAATCCACTGTTCGGTGTTCTTTTAACAATTATGATGTGGCTATAATTTATTCATTGATCCATTCATTCATTGATTCATTAACTTAACAGTGATAATTGAATGTCTGCAATAGGTCAAGCAATGTTCTAGGAATAAAAAACTGAATTAAATTGATTCCTGCTCTCAAGGACTTGACTAACCTAACTGGAAACATGGACCTAGACAGTAAGAACTAAAATGCAACGTGGTAGACGCAAATAAACTGCAAAATGTTATTCAAGTTCTGATCTAGTCAAATCTTAATATGTCAAGAGCTTCCAGTTGCCATTTTCCTTGTCATGAGAACATCTTTCTAACATGCTCAAGGTTGATTTCTAATGGTAAGAGAATGAGGTTGGAATGAGATAGGAGCTGACTTCCAGTCAACACTGTGGGCTCCACATATCACTTTACTTTAGTCCATTATCAGTGCTATTATCTAGTTCAGAACATGATATGCTGAAAACACGCTAGTTTCTGTTCTTGCATCTTAAAGTAGAAAGATCAGATGCTATTTCCATTAGTTGTCCATCTAAGGATACCATATAGGCTATTCCCTTGATAGATTTAGTTTCACCACCTTACACTGAATTTTTCTTAAGAAGGAAGCAACTAAAATAAACAAGAAGTTGAATCCTGGGATTCTGAGGGCAATGACATTTGCAAGCAATTTGTGGCAGGTAAGAAACATTTGCAAGCAATTTGTGGCAGGTCCATAAAGTACTTCCTCCTAGGATGTTCTTGTGATTTCTGCTGTAATATATCTCCCACCCCAAAAATGCATGCATGTGCCTAAACACACACACACACACACACACACACACACACACACACACACTGCCACCACCTTCTCCACTTCCCTAAACCCAATGAATGACTAGCTTGCACAAAATTCATCCACAGATTTTAAATATGAATACAAAGAAGGGATTCTAGTGATTGGTACTTTTCCTGACCTTTAGATAACAGTTAACTAAACCATTTTAGGCTGATGTTGACATAGCCTATTAAATATCTCTACAGCAGAAATTCTACAATCTGTCCCATTGTTCAGAAGTCCTGAAGTCTATGATTTAATGTAAAAAGTAGACCAGAAATCTGAAGAATTTATACAATTTGTATCTATAACACAGTTGACTGAACTAGTTGAATGTGTCAGAATGCAATATGTGTACATATAAAATTTTTGGTGAAGCATGCCATAAAATTATAATTTGTTCATTAATTTTGCCAGTTCACAAACATTTCTCAGGTAAGGGTAATATGTCAGGCTATATGCTTGTGATTGTGGATACATGGATAAGAAAAAGACAATCCTCATCTTAAAGGAACAAACTCGTGAAGATAGACCTGTAAATAATTACCACACACGATAATAAACATAGGGAAAAAAGAAAAATTAATCATCACGATAGAATGAAGTAGTTTTAGGGAAGACTCCCAAAGAAGCAGGTTTTTGAACTGTGACTTAAATATTTGCTGCTCACAAAGTGTGGTTTTCAAACTAGGGGTATTCACATTTTCTGGAAGCCTGTTAGAACTTCAGAATCTCAGATGCCATTCAAGGCATACCAAATCAGGATCTCTATTTTAATAAGATCTCTGGTGATTTGTATGATGTTAAATTATAAGAAGGTTTGCTTTAAAGGATGGTGAAGAATTCCCAAGTAGGTTTGAAGGAAAGGAAAAATATTCTCCAGAAGTGGGAACGATACTTATAAAGGGACTATCTTGGACAAGATTCTCTTCAGAAGCACACTCTGAGGCAAAGAGTTGAGTACAGCAGTTTACTTGGGAGGAAGCAGTGGTAGGGGAGTGGGAAGTGAGATAAGGAAGGGAAGAATGACTGTAAAGAGTGTCTTTTCTGGCAGATTACTTTTGTGAGCAACTGGGTCTCTCAGTTCTTTGGGAGCACCCTGGGAAAAAGTGTGGCTATTCCTTGGGGTTGCTCACCAGTTCCAGTCATTCTTTGGTTGAGAGCTGCTTCCTATGGATGTTAATTCTTCTCCATTTTAGATTTTCCACAGGTGTGGGCCTCATTGGCTCTGGTTACTTGAGAAAGCCCTCAGCAAAGAGTTGCAAGTGAAAGTCAGTGGTTGGAGGTTCACAGAAACGGTGAGTGCTGAAAGGATATGGGTGGGTATCAACGATGGCTGCTATAGAGATCAAGGCATGAAACAGCACTACAAGGTATACTCAAGGAATTGCTGGTTGTCCAGCATTCTGGGAGTGTAGGGAATGAGTGTGGAAGTATCAGGATCTAAGGCTGTCTAGATACATAACAGCTAAATCATAAAGGGCCGTGTGAGGAAGACATGCTAAGGAAGTTGGAACTTATTTGCGGGCCAATAAACACTTAAAAAATAGAGTGTCATAGTAGAAATTTCATCTTTGGAAAGATTATTTTCCAGTCTAGAGGGTGGGACTTCAGTGAGACTGAAGACAGAGAGGCCAGTTAAGAACTGTATAATCTTGGATACAGTTTTTGTAGTTAGGATATCACCATTAGCTGACTGGATTAATTAATATCTCTATTGAGCTTCTGCTATCTTTACAGCATTTTGCAGCTAGCTATGTGAGATATCAGGTATTCTTTTCTTTAATTAATGAAAATAATATGTTTAAACTGAAGTCTATTCAATATATTAGTGCTATTGCTATATGTTAGTAAGTGTTGGTGTGTTTACATTTTACATGATGTGTATATTTCACAGGTCTTGAGTACTCTAGCTGATACCTAGTATAATTCTCTAAAAAAATGACCCATAGTATTTTTCTTTTTCCTGAGACAACAGGATGCAATTTAAGCTCGTAATTTTCTTTTATACCAAAAAATTTCCTTTATACAAATTTTTTTACTACCAAAATTTCCCATTCATTGGGAACTATATGTAAGTCCCCAATGAATGAATATATTAATTATTCACCTTGCTCATGGACACTAGTCACATTTTATTATGATCATTGCCACATCTCATAGAATAGGAATTTCTTGGTTATTGCTATATTCACCCATATAAAAGTGTTGCCTTCCATTTCTCTTAGCTAAGATGCGCAGAAAACTTTTGACTGAGCCAGAGGAATAATGGCTCATGTACTAATCCTTGTGAAATTAAACAAAAAATCTGTGAAATTAAAAAAAATTGTGAAATAAAAAAAGGAAATTCCTGCCATGTCACTTACTATCCCTAATCTTAATTTCAGTGTTGTATAGATGTGTGCATCTAAAATATCATGTTTTTCAGACTTCATTTCAATCCTTGAACTCTATTGAAAAGCTTCATTATATATTCTTCATTACTGATCTTGTTATAAAGATTTGATGCTGCTTAAAATAACCATTTGCTTTATTAAGCCAAGCTTTGTTTACTTCTGTATCTATTGAGATTAACCTCCCCTCACCATCCTTATACATGCACCCTTTGATTATTCTCGGTATTGACATTTTGGTCTTCCAAGAGCTGTAAGTTCTCAATTCACAAAAGGAAGGAGGTTCTAAGATTCATCTGATGTGATAACTAGATTTGTATATGGTATTAAAGTATTAAAGGAGAGAATGTCTTCGCCTGTAGCTTATTTATTTGAATGCAGAAAAAATTTACTGGGGAGATTCAAAATGACAAATTTGTCTATATGGAATTCAGTAAGCAAGATGCTGAAATACAGTCTAAATCTTCCATCATCACTAAAGCTCTTTGATAAGAAATTTATCTCCTCTTGTCTGCTTTAGCTTAATCTAAGTTAAGTACTAATGAATCAGGACCCATTCTGTATTCATTTGTCCTCACATTTTACTTGCTGTGGCAAGGATTCAGAAGTGATTGATTAGTATCAAATAAGTTTTGCTGTCTATTGGAAGTCTTGACACAGTAACACATGCTTTTTTTGTTTTAAATTCATATACGGCAACTTTCTCTATGGTAGGTACCGTAGAAGACTAGAAGTTTCTATTATAACACATTCATCTTTGAAAAGTGAAGGTGGCTGGCTGCAGTGTCTCATGCCTGTAATCCCAGCACTTTGGGAGGCTGAGGCAAGTGGATCACCTGAGGTCAGGAGTTCGAGACCAGCCTGGCCAACATGGTGAAATCCCGTTTCTACAAAAAAAAAAAAAAAAATTAGCCGTGTGTGGTGGTGGGTCCTGTAATTCCAGCTACTTGGGAGGCTGAGGCGGGAGAATTACTCGCACCCAGGAGGCGGAGGTTGCAGTGAGTCAAGATCATACCACTGCATTCTCGCCTGGACAACAGAAAGGACAACAAGAAAGAGATTCCATCTCCCAAAAAAAAAAAAAAAAAAAAAAAAGTTGTAAAGCTATCTGAAGATTGACTCAATTGACCTGATGCAATGAGGAAGTCCACCTAGAGGATTTAAGCAATAGGCAAGTTTTCAATGGATCTTACAATATTAAGTGATCTTAAAATGCCTTGACTCATTTCTGAGTGGTTGCCTTGGTGTATCCTCATCAAATGAAGGTAGTTAAGAGACCTGAAAGAAGAGAAGAAGTTTTGGATCTGAGTTGCTGTCTGTTACGTTAAAAATTGATTTGTTGTATAATCTGAGCCAAGCTGTTTAACCCACCTGAAGAGTCCTGCATTAAGAAAAAAATGTGGCCGATAGGTGGGACAACAATGCTCTTTTTATGAGGGTTACACAGTTTAAAAGTGACAGTCATGTTTCAAAGCTTCACAAATTGGGAAAAAATAGATAAATAGCTGTGGATAGCTTTGGCCTTTTTGTAAACAGATACTGATAAAAAGACCTACAATAAAGGGCTCCTCTCTTTTATAATTTCCTGATATCTTATAATTTTCACCGCCTTTCACTCAAACTCCCCATTGCTCCAGTTATGCAGCATTAATGCTGGGGGCTTTATGGGCTGCCATTACTGCTGTAACATGCTCTTCCCATTTAATTTTAAAGTTCCATTGCTCTAGGACATTAGGGATGTTTTCACATTTCTTAAGGTCAAGGTCAGTGAGTCCAAATACAACCTGGAGCAAATAAACATTTATTTTTCCATCCTTTTAAAAGTCTCACATTTATTTGAAAAAGGACCAGGAAACACACCCAACTTTACTCTCCCTTAATTGTTGATTCAATCTGGAGCTTTTTAATTTTACTTTTTTGCAGCATGATTGTAAATTAGAATGGCTAGCCTTAAATTTGACCAAAAAAAAAAAAAAAAAAAAAAAAAGTGTTTCTTTTTTTGCTCTTGCTGAAGCAAGCCCTTCTGGACATCTGTAGGTCAGCTCTTGTTGGTGAACTGATGACAGTGGAGGCACCTGCACTTTGGAAATAAACATTATATCAAAAGAAGTCAAGCAGCAAATGTTAAACCAGAACATGAACCCTGTTGCTCATATGAGCCCCAGGCAGGCATTCTATAGAATCTGAGAAGCTAGTCCCTAGGGAGAGGGAGAACTTTGTGTTCTTGCCCAGTCACTCTCCACGGCTGCTCAGGACAATGCAGACATGCCCTAGTGAAAGTCAGCTTTACCCAGGCAAAGCGAGATAGGAAGACATTTTAGAGTGAAACTAGAAAATGATACCTGAAGATAATTGCAAAAAATAAAGTGATTTTAAAATTTTCTTTGGGGCATGGTCATCTGCATGGGATATCTAGAACTGTGGCGGCCATCTGGAGACCTTGAAGGAAGTCAGTCTAAAAGCAGACACTTTGCTGTGTCTTAAATCTCACTATTGGCAAAATGGAAAGAAGAAAAGCATCTATATTCTCATTACTTTCACTGGTTTACTGAATTAACCATCATAATAAGAAAAGACAGAGTTTCAGGAATAAGTATTTTTGTATGTTAAAAAAGTGATTTTTAGATGTTAGCAACTATAAACTAAAGATGGTCCTTTGAGTTAGAGATAAAATAGAGCTTTTTGGTGACCTCCTTTGTAGTTGAATAACCACTACCTACACAGGATCTTCACTGAGGCAATTGGTTTTAAATATCACTTTTGAAAGCACCATTTTTCCTATTAATTTACAATCGTTAGAAAGATAGTGATAGGTAATTAAAAGACTATAACAGGGAATGTACTCACAGAATAAATATGAAATATCTTTGATACTGTGGTGCTAAAGGATAGATGAGAAATTCTTCAGCCAGTTTCAGGTTTTCTCCCATTCGAATCATGGGGTTAGTGTTTAATTAGTAAAGGAGTGGGACAATGTAACAGACGAGGTATCTAAAGACTCATTCTTTCCTTCACTTAGGAGAATTACTACCAGTCAATTATCCCTTTGCAACATGCTATTTATCTCATCTTCATGTACACATTTTAGAAATAAGCAAGGATGCTATGATTCATGTCTGCGATTTTGGTCTCCTGGTTTTAAAATTGCCCATAAGTGTAGATGCTGTTATGATGTCACACTCACAAGAAACCTGAGTTTACCATCAAGACACATTGTGAAACCTTGACATTGTTATTCCAGCATTATCCAAAGTTATTATTTTTGTGATGCAGGATGAAGCTGAATTGAACTAAAGAACTAGACATACTGTGCAAGCCTGATGACATTTTCTTGAAAGCTGACCCAGACTGCTACAAGTTCTTTAACTTGTAATTTAAAATTAATTTGAATGAAAAAATATTAGGAGCACTTGTTTCTGGCTATTTTGAACAAAGTCATTTCTTTTTGGAACATTAATGGCTCCAAGGTAGAATGAGAAAAATGAGGGACTTGCTTATGAGCTTATGGAAGAAACATTATGTTTTCAAAATGAGAACCCAAGGTAATTACTTCACTTGAGGGAAAAAGGGATTATGGCACTTTGGCACATTCCACAAACCAACGAAATATTAGCAAAATAAGTAGCCTTAGAAATGGCATTTCTTTATGTGGAATACATAAGCTCAGATTTTAGAGATAAATCTTATCTCAACACTTCTGTCTCTGCCTCCCTACTCCACTCCTATAAGTTTCTCACCTATAAACAAGAAAATATTCTTCAGAGTATTAGCTTAGCATTAGCATAGGTCACGGAACATCCAGCGAGCCCAGTAATAGAGTGCGATACTGTGTGTGCTGATACTTCCAGGAAGTGCAGTGGTGCTATCTGGGGAAATAGACCCAGCTGCATGGGCTGACCTTGGGTGAGTTGTATAGTCATGCTTTCTTGGTTTCCTCAGCTGCAAAGGGGTAAGTAGATGGTGATGCTATCTACCTTGCTGGTGTTCCACAAATATTACTGAAGTGGTAGTTGATTAACACTTTGAATGAATGTGCTATTTTAAAACTGCCCTTATTGCTGTTTCTTCAGGGCATAGAAATCTTCTCACAGCCAGGAGCTAGTCTACCTGTACACCATGTCCATGAAGCTTGGAAAGGAGAAGAATGTGAATCTTAGACAAGAGCATGAGTTCATTTATTTAGATCATGACAAGGCAAGGCACTTATTTGTGAGTGGAGAAAGACCATTTTGCATCTGGCAGTGGCCACCCCCAAATAAAAATAAGTAAAATTAAGTTATATTTCCATCTGACTGAAATTAGAAATTTAAAAACTGTTCAGAAAAGAGCAAATATGCATATATATTGAGGGGAATTAATAATTGTTTACTCTCAACATGTACTAATCATTACACTGGAAGAATGCATAAGTTATTTTCATATGGTCTGCTTATAGCAAACTCACTCTCATAGCTGTCAGATACTCAAGAGTTTTCATTAAAAACCAGTACTCAAATCAATAGTCTTCCAGTTTGAATGGGAATAGGAGAAAAGGTTAGACATGGCTGTAATTTCAGCTTTGGTTGCTGTCCAAGACGCTGATGTGTTGTTACCTAGCAGTAGGCATTGGGGTCACAGAAGGTCTATGCGTCAATTCTATGACCAATCTGCCTGAAGTTCTGGCAACAGTGAAAATAGTAACTTTCTTAGAATCCCATGGCTCACAACACTTCTGCTTATAGAAATAAAATATGTCTTTTGAAGAATGTGCAGTAAAACTGGAAAAATAGGTCAAGACATTTTAAAGTGCATTTAGATGACAAGAAATGATCAGTCATAGTCACAAAATCTAACCCCTATGTGCCATTAATTAGTGCACTTTCAGCTTTGAATGCCATTGGTTGTACATAATCCAGGCATCTTAAACCTATAAAAGAAAGGGATAGATGTTAGGGCCACCTCACTATGGTGGTTTTAAATAGAGTAATAACCTAAATTCTATCATTATTAAGTCTCAAAGACAGTGATGTCTAATCGTATAATTATTTGTCTATTTATAGATTCTCAATGAACAGTATGTCTTAGTTTATTGCTGTACTTGTTTGGATGTTAATTAACTGTCAGAGCAATTAAATAACAATTCTTATCATTTGAGGGGCTTAAGGAGAGTCTGCTGGGTCAGTTTAAGATTTAAATGTAGACCAAATTGCCCAAGATAACATTTTTTTTCCCTTTCCCTTTAGAAGCATTTTAATATGCATTGTTCCTTAAAATCCTCCACAGACAGCATACTCTCCAGTTTTGGAAATTCTGTTTGGAATTCAAAAATGCTCCCTTTAAGGAAAGTCTTATAATGATTTTTTTATAACCAAGCCAGAGATAAAGAAGCAGTGGGTTCAGCAATTTATATCACACCCTTTGCACACATCTTTCCCACCTTAGCTTACACATACATATGTAAATAATGTGAGTCGAGAAACAGAAAAATGTGCACATCTTCTACTGAATTCCCCAAATGGGCAACTCAGGCCATTTTTGGCTCTTCAGTTACCTAGCAAATATGCTTTCTGCTAGAAAGAGTGGAAAGGCAGAAGCTCCTGAAATTGCTCAGCTCTCTGGGTAAACTCCAGTTATTGGACTGGGAATTTCAATCTGGATTCTCTAAAATCTTTCTTTGTGAGTATCGAGGTCGCTCGCTGGTTTAGAAAACTGTCAGTGCTCACAAGAAACTCTTCACAACTATTAACGGATGACTCAGTTTGCCTCTGTATGTTCTCTCAATAGCAGAATTGTTGGCTGGCACCTGCTCAGCTTTTTAAGCAATCCCAGAAAAATGGATGTTAAAACTTTCTGGTGATTCAGCAGCGGGTGGAAATGTTACTGCTGTGTTAGAAGGATTTGTTTCTACAGGCAAAGAGCTTTTATGTATTTGCCTGGGTTATTTAATAAATTTCGGTTTATAGAGGCCATTTATTTATGATTTTCTGTTTATAGCTGGACCACACTACTCTGTTATGTAAATACTGAACCAATCCTGCATGCTACTATATTTTTGTTTTATACATCAAATTAGGGAAACTCTTCATACCACACCAAAAGACTGTTTTGAGGACTGGCTTTCACAAAAGTTGAGCTTTAACTGTATATTTAAAGAAACAACTGTCTCCTTTCCACTGTTTTTCCAGAAGTCTGAATCAGTCCCCGCCTCCAGGGTAAAATTACACTTAGCACCACCTCGTGCAGCTGGCAGGGCAACCCGTCCAATTTACTCCGTAGATATAATCCTGCATTTGAATAACTGTGGTAAACATAGTTTATTGCTACCATAAGGTACTGTCATTGCAACTGTAGGCAGTCATTAAGTCAATGATAATTTATGGTTCTATCACCACAAAAAGGTGTATCAAACTTTTGAACTCTGCAATCAAAAGAACTAAAAATGCCCATAAATCTGAATGTTATCATCCTAAAACCTTTGAGGATTGAGCTGATGTCATTTTCTTTCCCAATTATACTGTACCACATAATTATTATGTTAAAAAGAGAAAAGAAAATGTATTAAAAGCCTTGTAGACATAATTTGATGTGAGAAAACCTTAAAATACATGAGTTTCATAAAGTGGAGTCCATCAACCCATGATATAGTCTGTCAGCCTCTATAGGCCATGCGTCCTATAGATGTAATTGTCCTAATGAAACAAGCCCATTTAAAGCATATATATTCTGTACTAGATTCTGCACAGAACAAATTCTGTAAAAAAATTGAAATTTGATTTTATAAAGAGAAAGTCCTAAGTTAGGAGTCAAGAAGAATGGTCTCTTTCACATATTTGAAATAGCCATTCCACCTCTTGGACCTGGTCCTGAGCTGTGGACGGTACTATCACCAATGTGTCTTTCAGCTCTAAGACTGTTTTGGAAAAAACATCTTATAGATGCTCTAAAGCCATACATTGGAGAAGAGAATGTTTTACATTAAAGTACAAAAGTAGTTTTAAATTTTAGAGCAAGACAAATAAATGTATTAAACTAATCTCATGTTATTTGTGCCCACACTTAGATAACAGACAGTTCTACACTCATTTTAAATTGAAAATGTTTTCAATACAAGAATTAGGCTTATCTTTGGAAAATAGTAATCAAAACTCCAAATGTTATTTAATAGGTAAACTCCTTTTGACAGGTGGGGTTTACTTTGGCCTGGAAGATTCCAGTAGAAAAGTGGTGGGATGGAGTTAATTTCTTATTTGTTTTTCCTGCCTCATGGCTCCCTCTTGCTAACTAGTTTCTAAACACTTTGGAGTGGAGAAGTAGCAGGGAGAAGAGAGGAAGAAATAAGTGGGCAGGGTCTAGGTTTTACTGGATCAGAGTAATTTGACTTCCTGCCCTCTGGGGCTGGCAGAAGTTTATCGCTGGCCCTTTCTCTTGTGAAAAACATTTTTCAGAGGCTGAAAGAGTGTGCCTCCTGGGTCTCATTCTTTCTTCCCAGCAATCCTCTTGGCCCAGGTAGATGCATCCTGTTCTGGGTAGATTTGCAGTTTCTTCCACAGCCATTTATCCACAGCTTCTTGCTTCTGGGCCTCTTCTGCACCTGCAAGCTCTGCTATTGGAAAGAGCCCAGAGTGATCTGGAATCTGCTCTACCGTGTGGCACCACTCTCTGTTGGGGGAAGCACTGATTCCCCACTATCCCCCAACAAATTATAGGAGTCCTTTCCTCTTCTCCTGACTCCCATCTAAGTATTATTTGGCTCTCACTGTCTAAATTTCCTGGATAGGTGTCAGATCCTGGTCTGTCCTGCCTTCCATGTTAGGCAGTCACATAGGTATTCCAAGTAGCCCCATGGACTCCCCCTCACCAGATTTGGGGCATCTTCCACCTTTCTCATGAGTAAGAGGAGAGGGCTCAAAGTCGAGCTTTCTTCAGTGACATCTCAACAAATCCTCTTCACAGGATTCTCCTTCCTACACTTTTGAACACATTTAATATTTCAAAGTGCATAAAAAGGTTCAAGAGACAATGAAGAATGTCATGGGAATTTCCTTGGAAAATTTGCATTTAGTGATTCCACAACTCATCACGAGCCCCTCATCTTTTATAAGTTAATGTTTAATTGAAATATCAATTTTAACACCTAGCAGCTTGGCTAGATGGTTAAGCATTTATAGAAAGGATATGCAATGAATACATAATTGTAGAAATACTCTTTTAAAAAATCCACAATTGAGTTTTTTAAAGAAACCTAACTACTTTAATGAGATATAATTCATATACCACAAAATTCATCTTTCAAAACGTATATGACTCACTGTTTTTTAGTGTATTCACAGACTGATGCAACCATCACCACTAATTTTAGAATAGTTTCATCACCCTCAAGAGACACCTTATGTCTCTTAACAGTCATCCCCATTCCCTGCCCACTACCTATACCTCTGGAAACCGGAGGTTTCTTCCTGTATCTATGAATTTGCCTATGCTGAACAGTTAATAAAAGTAAAGTGGCTGGGTGCAGTGGCTCACACTTCTAATCCTAGCACTTTGGGAGGCTGAAGCGGGAGGATTGCTTGAGCCCAAGAGTTTAGGGCAGCCTGGGCAGCATAGGGAGACCCCCATCTCTACAAAAAAGTAAAAACATTAGCCAGCATGGTGGCATGCAGCTGTGGTCACAGCTGTTTGGGAAGCTGAGGTGGAAGGATCACTTGAGTCCAGGAGGTTGAGGCTGCAGTGAGCTGTGATTGCGTCACCACACTCTAAGCCTGGGTGACAGAGTGAGACATTGTCTCTAAAAGGAAAAGAAAAGAAGGAAAGAAAGGAAGTTGAAAAATTGAGTCATGCAACATATCACCTCTTGTATATGGCTTCTTTTACTCAGCAGAATGTTCCCAAGGTCCATCCATGTTGTAGTTTCCACTGTTACTTCATACCTTTTTATTGCCAAAAAATTTTCCGTTGTATGGATACACCACATTTTGTTGATATATTTATTATTTGATGGACATTTGGGTTGTTGTCACTTTTTGGCTATTATGAATAATGTGGCTACGAACATTTGTGTACAAATTTTTGAGTGGACATGCTTTCATTTCTCTTGGGTATAAACCTAGGACTGGATCATATACTAACTGCATATTTAAGATTTTGAGGAACTGTTTACCAAAGTGTTTACTAAAGTGTCTGCACTATTTTGCATTCCTACCAGCAATGTATGAGGGTTCCAATTTCTCCACATCCTCACCAACACTTGTTATTACCTTTTGTTTTTATTTTAATTATCCTAGTGTTGGTAAAATAGTTTTGATTTGCATTTCCCTAATAACTAATGATGTTGAACATATTTTCATATTTTCATTGGTTTTCTGGCCACTCGTGTATATATTTTGGAAAAATGTATATTCATGTGCTTTTCTCATTTATTAATTACTTTTTAATTGTTAATTAAAAGTTCTTTATTTATGATGCAAGTCCCTTATCAGATAGATGATTGCAAAATTGTCTTCCCATTTGTGCGTTGTATGTTTACTTGGTGCCCTTTGAAGCATAAAAATGTTTAATTTTGTTGAAATATGATATATATCTTTTCTATTGTTGTTTGTACATTTACTGTTATCTAAGAAACCATTGCTTATCCCAATGTTATGAAAATTTATTCTATGTTCTCTCCTAAGAGTTCTAGAGTTTAGGTCTTACATTTATGCCGATGATCCATTTTGAATTAATTTCTGTATATAGTATGAGATAGGTGTCCAATTTCATTCTTTTGCATTTGGGTAACCAGTTATTCTGGCAACATGTGTTTGAAAGGAGATTCTTGGCCTGGCATGGTGGCTCACACTTGTAATCCCAGCACTTTGGGAGGCTGAGGCAGGCAGATCACTTGAGGTCAGGAGTTTAAGACCAGTCTGGCCAACATGGTGAAACCCATTCTCTACTAAAAATATAAAAATTAGCCTGGCGTGGTGGTGAGCACTTGTAATCCCAGCTACTTGGGAGGCTGAGGCAGGAGAATTACTTGAACCCAGGAGGCAGAGGTTTCAGTGAGCCAAGATTAAGCCACTGCACCCTAGCCTGGGTGACAGAACAAGACTCCATCTCAAAATAAATAAATAAGTAAATACATGTTAAAAAAAATTTAAAAATAAAAGGAAATTCTCAAGACTTAATAGCAGCTTGGATGTTTTGGTGGCATCTATGTCCAGCTGTAAGTGATGATAAAACATTATATATGGAAAGTTCAGTTATAAAAATAATTAATTTATTTCTCCTTGAGGGAGTCCCTGACCCAGGACTCAGCTATATGAAAATAAACCTACCTCTACAATTAGTTCATTTTTCTTTATTTTTATTTTTTGGCTGTTGTACACCCAAGATAGCTGCCTTTGGGTCAAAATGCATTACTGCAATTCTTAAGGATTCCAATATTCCTCTCTGTGTTGATGAAATAAGGCTAAGGATCAAAAATGACTGATGTTACCTGTAACAAATTATCAAAACAAAAAATGCATTGTGATTTTATATATATATATATATAAAATGTTAAATGTGTGTATGTATATATATATATATACATACACACATACACTACTCTCTGACTTTTATACAAGATTTCATGATGAGCAGCTAACAAAGAGACTGAATATCCTAACAAGGTAATTTTTAAATGATGTAACAGCAATAAAATGGAAAGATTTTTCTTTGTTATAAGAGTATAGTAAAACCTAAATGAACAGAGTGCTAGAAAATTTCCCTACTTCAGCAACCTATTATCAGAGTAATTTGTATCTTCATTCATCTGCAAACCTAAATAAAGAAACAAACGATATTATATGTCAATTCAGGGGAATATTCTCTACATGTTTGAATATTCTCTACATGTGACCAAGAATTGTGTTTCATTACAAATTTGTAGGGACTGCATTAGCTCCACTATGAAAAAATTGCCTATTACAATATTATATGTGCTAAATTTATAAACAATTACATGATTTATATCTTCAACTGTGTTTCTTTTTTTAATGTTACTTCCTTGACTTTTAATTAGAGTCCTGGGAGGTAAGAGAGAGAAGAAGCAGAATTGCTTGTCCCAGTTAGTTTTCTATTATCTGTCATCATTAGGAAATTAATACGACTTTGCCATCCTCTTTTCTATCTAGATATACGTGGGTATGTTAGAGTAGAAAATAACCACTTGAAACTTACAAAAGCAGGTGAGAAGGGGTTAGAAAACTGTTTAAGATATTGGGGTTACTAAGATCTAATGAGAACAAAGGGTTAAGGTTGTAGGTACTTCAGGGGAGGTAAAAGTAAATAAATTGCTAGAAAAGGTCAATACAGCCTCAGATTACTGTTGCTGGGAACCAAGATGCTAAGACCCCTTGTGAATAGAGATATTAAAGAACAGGAAATCTTCCTGTATTCTCAGCACTCCAGGAATAAATCACTGTTCACAGTAAGCTAAGACTGAACTACATTAATCTGTTAATACTAAGATCAGTTATTTCATTGCTCTTTAATATACTAATAATCAGAAATCAGGGAAATTCTAGGGCTAATGATTGGCAGGAGAGAGAAGAAGCAGAGGTGTGAGATTCATGTATCAAAAAATCAATCACAAAAACTTAAAAATGGATTCAAGTTTTCAATGTCAGACTAAAGACAAGTTTATCAACTCTTCCTCCCATGACCTAATTACAGAAACAGGAATGACATTAAAGAAGGCAACCAATTAAAAAATGACATAAAAGTGACATAGTTTCCAACAGAAATAATGAACTATAGAAGGGATCATCAGTGGACATAACATTTAACAAAATCTGTGGAAGTCAGAAAGCTGAGGAAGGGATAGTGACTACTGAACCAAGTGAAGGAAGCCATAGCCCAGAATATCCTTGAAGGCCACTGTAGTCAAAGAGGCCTCTAATCTACTTCTAGGGTCCTATAGGTGCTATAGATTTAAAGAAGAGATCCCCAGCATAATGACTGGCTTTATTCTCACTCAATTTAAAGCAAAGTTGCCAGCCAGCAAGCTCATCCCACATACAGCACCTAGTCAGGCTTTCTATTGCCTTATTCTTATATATATAAACAAGCAACAAAGGATCATAGATATTTGAGGAAAGCCTGCAACACAAGAGAGACTGGATGAAAAAAAATGCATTGGGAAAAACAGGAAAAATTTCAATAATGCAAAAGGAATTATATCCTTAAACTGGTGACCTCAGAGATTTTTATGAATATACTACATAGGCAAATGAAACAAGCATATTGTAAAAAATAAAAAAATGAATTCCAATTCAAGATGGCAGATCACCACATGCATTGATCTCTTTTTCCTATTGGCTCCATGAAAACAATAGTAAAATAAAAAGGTATAAACCTACATAAGTAGAGTGAGAAACACTCTACATAAGTAGAGTGTGAGATCAGAGTAAGTTTCCTAAATCTAGAAAGAAACCCAGTGAACACTGGGAAATAATGAAGCAGAGTGGCAGGCTTTCAAGCTAGAGAAACTTGACTTAATATTACTAATGGGACCCTAATAAGGCCTATGGAAACATGAATTTTAATATATTATTACAGAAGTCCAGGAGGAAGGCCATGAGAGCCATACAAAGGCCTCAAGTCTATGAAAGGCCGTCCAATGTGTTGGTAGGTCCTTTAAAAGAAATTAATGGAGAGGTCCTTACAAAAGAAACAATAATTAGGGATTTACATTTGAATAATTTGACTTTGGAAAAGAGAAGAGATACTTTTTCCAAATATTAGCAAAAGAAAATAATGGAGGCTGGATAACAAGAGATGAGATCATGGACTGAGAATCAGATGGGCTTCAGGTAAGCTGGGGATGCAAGAGGAAAGGTAAAGGTTTTAAGCAGCTATTAGAGAAATATGTAATGGAACTTACACAAGATGAGAAATCATTGCTCAGTAGCCGTGAGGTCTCAGTTGAAGCTGGAATAAGTCATAATCCAACAAATCACCAGTGATTTTCTCTATTCATGCTCAGATGGCATAGGTATTAACACTGCAGAGAATCAAGAGGCCTGGTGATGCTTGTGTAGATTTGCTGAAACGGTTGATCATGGACAGACAAGAGAGGAGTCATGCAAATACTAAGATAAAAGATTAATGGTTGGGGGAATATAAAGGAGAAAGAAGCCTGCAAAAGCAATGAAAGCAAAGAACAGGCTTAGTGGAGGTAAGGCTGTTTGAGATGAAAGACTTAGGGGCCGTGATTACAACTGAAATACAGGGTCCTAACTCATAAAGTTAGTGTATTGCATGTGAATGAGAAAGTGCAAAGCATAGCTTTAAAGGTCACTAGATGGCATAGGGTACACATCTGGAGATCATCTTAGCATTTGTCTGGTAACTAAGCATGTACTCTTTGTAGGTAATAGAAGTTTTTTAAAAATTGTGTGTATGTATGTATCAAAATGCATCAAAACAATTAGGATAAAAATAGCTTATGTAAAGGTCCTTGGTAAGATGATAACAACATAAACATTCCTAATAAGGCACGTTAGAGTAAACTGTAGTTATTTTTGTCCCTCAAAAGCAAATTTTCTAATAGTGGTGGACATGTGGCAGATCTATTTCTAGGAAAGCAATACATTGTGTTGAAAAGAGACAAGACATACGCCTCACTCATGACTACTAGTAAGAAAAAATAATTTCTGTATGACCAGTCAATGGTCAAAAGATATAAAAGGTTAGAAATAAGGTATTTGGATAAACAATCCAAGGATGATATGTTAATGCATATACCTTTAATCTATCACGTGGGTTAAATACATTAAATGTATACTATTTTGGCTATCTCTTGCTACATAATAAGCCACTCCAAAATTTAGCAGCTTAAAGAACAATAATGATTTATTATTGCACATAAGTCTATGGACAGATTGGGATCAGCTGTGCAGTTCCTCTCATTCGTGAAGAGTTGTTAGGGGCTGAAGACAACTGAGTACTCAAGTAGGCAGGACTGTCGAGGGCACTTGGTTAGCAGTCGGCTAGGAGTTCAGTTGGGGCTCTTGACCAAGATGCCTCTCTGTTCCTCCATGTGGTTTTCCATATATCTTGGCCTTCTCACAACACCATGGCTGGATTTGAATATTAAGAATTCTGGGTAGAGGCTGAAGATCTCTTAAGGTCCAAGTTTAAAAGTTACACTTATCACATCTGCTGCTTTGTACTTGTCAAAGATAGTTTCGAATCTGGCCAGATTCAATTTACAGTGGTGATGTGTGGGAGTATCTTACTATACAAATGTATAATCAAAGTAATATATGCATATATATTTTAAAAATCAAATACTAAGAAAGCCTTGTGTGAAAAGTAATGATTCCCTGACTGGCCTCCACTCTCTCTCCACTGCAAAGATGAACACTTACTTGTTTCTGTTTTCAGTTATTTTTATAGCTGTCTCAATCAGGGTCTGGGACTTGAATTTAACATTTTGTTTTATGTTTAAAACAATTTTTGTAGAGACAAGGTCTCACTATGTTGCCCAGGCTTGTCTCAAACTCCTGGGCTCAAGCGATCCTCCCACCTCAGCCTCTGATACTTGAATTTGCATTGCTGATAAGTGAATAACTTAGTCTGTTACTGTTCCAATGATGCTCCTAGGTCAGTGAAAAATGATGCATTACTGACAGCACAGCAAGTAACATGTGCATCATCTTGTTTGTGTTAGTTCCCTTTGTCTTCTCAAATCCTATGGGATGACAAGAAGGGTCCAAACAAATGTCAGCCGCACATGCAGTGAATTGTGTGACAGGGCAGGATCATTGAGCTTAGGGAGTCCACTGTTTCATTATGAGCAGTAAACAAGCCTGCTCTCTGACCTGTGGGAAATATTACTTCATTATTTAAGGCTGCTGCATTTCTAGCATACGCAGCAAGGTGTGTTTGAGCACAGAAGACCCCAGGAGGGGTCTCTAAATCACGATTTGACTTTTTTTCCCTCTAAATGGCTAAATAGCAAATAGTTTAGGCTTTATGGGCCACATATAGTCTCTGTCACACGTTCTTCTATTTTGACCACTCTTTAAAGATAAAAGAAAGCATTCTTAGTTCACCAGGCATACAAAAACAGGTCATGAGTTGGATTTGGCCTGCAAGCCATTGTTTGCTGACCCTTGCTATTAACACTACATACCTTAAAAATAATTTATTAATATTAGACCTTATCTATTGATTTTTATCTATGCTAGAGAAGAATATAATTCATTTTCACTTCACCTTTGTCCCTTTCTATATATTTAGTTTTTAGTTCTCTATTAATGAAATTTGTAAATATACAACTATTAATAGCTCTGTTTTCTGTTCTATTAATTGTGGGTAGTGCCTTTGGACTCCCCAGTTTGTAAAATGAGATTGTTGGTGTCTTTTCCCTTCCTGATATCTCTCCTTCCCTATCTCCAACTCTCAACTTATGCAATTACTTTTGCAACATCGGTGTTATTTTTATTTGTATTCAGTTCTTTAACTATAACTATTTTTTAATACTTTTATATTGAATAATTATAAACTTTTAAAATATACACAATATTTGTACCATGACTATTAAATATTGTTCATTTGACTGCCAAGAATCAAACTCTGATTAAGTTTCCTTTCTGACACAACTTTTTGTTTTCCCTGGGACTACTACTTGCCTTACATATTTTTATTTTATTTTCTATCATTATTGCATTCTTCAATTGTTAAAACTTCTCAAGGATAGTATCATTCCTATGAAATCCCTATTTCCTGGATATCTTTCTTGGACACTTTCATATTCTAACTCCAATATGAATTGATTGCTCTCTTATGCTCATTGAACAACCAATTTTCTGGGATTTTAAAAATTAATCTCCTGCATTGGCTGATATTTCCTGGATCTTATGTCTTTTTCTTGTTTGATTTACCTCTTTATTTGGCTGGGGCACATTTTCAAGTAATATTATAAAAGAGGATACGTGAGACATAGTTTTCAGTTCTTGGTTGTTTAGAAATATTCTTTATTCTGCAGTCACATTTGGTTGATAGTTTTTTAGGTATAGAATTCTAGATTGAAAATAATTTTCCTTCAAAATTCTGGAGGCATTCTTCCATAACTTTTAACATCTCATGTTACTGGTAAGTAGTCTAATTCCAGTTCCTTTGTAATTATTACCCAGAACATGTATGGAGTGGGCTGAAATTGAGGCCAGCTGATCTGTCTACCTTGCAAATTTCTGTAGTTGGCTAGGACTATGACATTTCAATAATAATAGAATGTAGAAACAAGAGATGGGACTAAAAGGTGGGTGTGGTAGTCAGAGTGGCCCCTTCAAAAATTATCCATACCCTAACTCCTAGGACCTGTGAATATGTTACATCACATGGCTAAAGTGACTTCACAGATACAATTAAATTTACAGACCTTAAGACAGGAAAGTTATCCTGGATTATCTGGGTGGACCCAGTCTAATCACAGGAGACCTTAAAAGCAAAGAACTTTCTCTGGATGAAGTCAGAGGGATAAGACAGAAGGAAAAGTCAGAGAGATTTGAAGCATGAAAGAGACTCAACCTGCTGTGGCTGCAGAGGACCACATGGAAAGCATGGGAAGAAATGCAGATATAATAGAAGAGGAAAAATCTGCCTCAACTGACAGCCAGCAAGGAAATGCGGGTCTCATTCCTGCAACCACAATAAACTGAACTCGGCCAACAAACTCCATGAGGTAGGTTGAAAGTGGATTCTCTCCAAAGTGCCCAGTAAGGAAGGCAGCCCTGCCAACACCTGGATTGCAGCCTTATGAGTCCATCAGCAGAGGACGCTGCTGAGGCCCCATGGACTTCTGACCTACAGAAACTGTGAGATCATATGTCTGTGTTATTTTAAGTTTCTGAGTATATTTGGTGATTTAGTATGGCAGCAACAGGTAACTAATAGAGAAGGTCATTAATTGAAATCTGTATAAAAAAAAAAAGTTAATGGCCCTATCCTTTTTTCTAACTTTCTTCATGCATAATATCTATCATCAGGTTTACCCTACAATTGAAGCCAAAAAATAGCAAAGTCACTTTTCTGGAGAAATATAATCATCTGCACTCTGCAGAGGCAGGGCAGCTTTAGAAGCTTTGATTTCCATGTTGGTGATTCAGAGACTCTACAGCATGGTGGCCAGTTTCCTGCTCTCACACCATAAAGCAAAATCTGCCAATCTGTGATTCCAAAGAATACAAATGGTCATCCCTAGACTAGTCAAATCAAGTATAAAATGTGAAAGAGTGAGGCAAATATAGGAAGAGGAGAAAAACAAATAACCACAGAGGAAAGAGAAAATCTAACTAATAGGAAATTTCTAAAAATTAAAAGAAAATATTTAATAATAAAACACTAATTAGTATTCTAGAGTTATTTGAGAAGGTTGCATTGATAATGCAAAATAGAACACTCAACAAAACAAAATCTAAATAATTAGAAAACATAAAAAATAACATTTGGGAAAGCAAAAAATGATGAATGAAAGAAAAAAACGCAAATAAATTTAAGGGTTGAAAAAAAAATCAAGGAAATTTTCTAGCGCGTAACAAAACAAAACAAAAACAATATAAAAAACCTACACCATTGGGAAATAAATGAGAAAATAGTATATACTAGAAGACCAAGCCAGGAAGCTCAATATCTACTTAAAAAGAGTTTCAGAAAATAATAGAGAAACAGATGACAGAAAATTTTGGAAGAAATAACACAGTCTTTTTCAAAATTTGATGAGGGATATGTGTCTCTAGTTTAAAAGGGCAAATACAGCCATATAATTTTTCCTCTTTCCATATCACTTGGATAGAAAAAAAAGTCTATCTTAGCATTTTACATGCTCGTGTTGCTACATAGTTCTGCTTGAGTGGGGCTGCCTTTGGGGCAAAGTTGTGAGAAAAGAAAGGGAAGAAAACAATGAGGATTCGCCTACATTCATTGGATCACAGGACCCATTTCTGTCAGTTTTCCTGGCTAGAAAAACTGGTTTAAGGTATCTGAACTATTCTTCTGTTGCTTTAGTGCAGTTCTGTGGCTCGGGTTCTATTGGGTTAGAGTCAGGCGGTAAAAAATGAAAATAAAACCAGAAAATCATGCCTGTTATGGTTCATTATTCAGGTTTTGGCATACCTCTCCAATTCATCTTTTCAGAGTTCTCAGATTTTGATTTTTAAAATTTTGACCAGAATTTTTAGGTATAATCAGTGAAAAAAACAAGTAGGGGTGTGCTTACTCCATTGTGGCCAACTCTGGAAATATAAAGCAGGTTTTAAATATTTAAGTATCTTAAGGATAAAATGAAAAATCCAGGAAGTTATAAGAAATATGAGACAAGATAAAAGGTATATGGTTATCTATGGAAAGATTAATACATTAAGTAACTGAATCAACAATGTCTTAGTTTCCATCTAGTGTAGGACTACGGCACTTTACTTTTGGAGTGACTGAGCTCACATCAAAGAACATTAATAAGGAGATATAAGGCTTGGCATTATGATGAAGGTGAAGGCAGCAAAGGTGATAAGTGGTTTGAGAAAACTCATAAAATGTGTAGACTTCTGAAACTTAGACTACAAAGTGTTAAGAGGAGAAATGCCTGGCAAAGACTGCTGTTTATATGTCTTTGTCTCTCTAATGGTGTTTAGTACAGTGCCTTACACATAGTAATGACATAAATGCCCAAACAAAGGTTCAACTGATAAGGACTGCGATGAAATTATTGAGCTGGTATGAAAAAGATCAAGAGTGAGTCCTGTCGTAATTGTTTTAGTCAGATGATGAGCATTTTGTAGGGTATCTAGACTGAAATAGATAGAGATGAGGTGGATCCATCTTGTTGAGGACATTAACTTTGAGAAAGAAGACCAGAACGGTGGCTCATGCCTGTAATCCTAGCACTTTGGGAAAGCCAAGGCAGGAGGATTACTTGAGCCCAGGAGTTTGAGATGGGTCAGGGCAACATGGCAAGGCTCCGTCTCTACAAAAAAAAAAAAATTAGCTGGGCATGGTGTTGAACATTTGTGATTCCAGCCACGCAGAGATGGGAAGATCACTTGAGCCCAGGTCGAAGTTGTAGAGCTGTTTCCATGCCACTGCGCTTCAGTCGGGGCAACAGAGTGAGACCCTGTCTCAACAACAACAACAACAACAACAACAAAAAAAAAAAAAAAAAAAAGAAAGAAAAAGAAATGAGAAAGTGACTAGTAAGTATTTTGTCAAAAAATGTAATGCTACCAGCAGCTTGTGGTATTTGTGACATTAGGCTCTAGTTTCAGCATTATTTGGGAAAAAAAAAAGACAGAAAACCCTCAGATATATATTTTTTCATTTACTATGGGTCGTGAAGCTTGATCATTAATAGCATAATCTTTTCATGAAATTTCTACCATCATTTATCAAAATTTGCTCATTCTTTCATTATATTTAATAACAATATAAAAAAGACTTAATGGATTCTTTAAGTAGCTTAGCTTTTGATACTGAAGTATCATTTTCAAAATTAATATATACAAGGACTTTTAAGCATAGGAAATCCATTTGAACTATCAAACTCTTATAAAAGTTTACATTATATGTTTATTAAATCTAGGCTATATGTAAAAACTTGTCTAGGAGATTTCTTAACAGGACTCCAGAAAGCACTAATCCTAAGAAAATCTGTTAAGCTGCACTACAATAAGTTTAAGAACTTTTGTCTGTCGAAAGATACATTTAAGAGAAACAAAGCAAGTGGGGTGGCCAACCATCCCAGTTTGCCCAGGACTAAGGGCTTTCTTGCAAGATAAATTTTTAGTGCTAAAACTGGAAGAGTCCTAGACAAATCAGGATGGTCACTCTAAAGCAACAAAGGAGTGACAATATTTGCAAAATGTCTGTGACACAGGGTCTGACAACTGGAACCACCTGCATCTACAGAGCTTAGTTCTCAGGACTGGAAACAGACCACTTACAATTTGTTCTGGAAGGTTTTGCCAAGAAAGATAAGACTGAAAACAATAAATAACTTCACTACTTGCTTCAGGAAATTCATGAAAACTAATTTGTCCAAAGAGTAGATTTCTCATCTAGAAAACCTGCCCCCTTCTCAGGACAATAGTTTGCTTACTTAGTGGAAAATCTCATACAACAACTGTTTGTTTATGAAGACTCACTTTATGACCCTTGCTTTGTGGTCCCTCAATCCTATACTAATTTATTATGAATTTTTCCCAGGCCCAATCAGATGTCTGTACTGAAGATTCATAAATCATTTGATTTTAGATTTTAAAAAATTCCATGGATATCCACTCTTGTCTTCCCTTTTCTGAGACTGAAGAGTGTCAAACTGATGCTGTTCATCACAACAGTAGGTTAAGAAATTTGGTTTTGCTCGATCATTAGGTTAATTTAATAGTCTTTGAGGGGAGTTAGCAGTTGACACGTCTCTTGTAGACTTGTAGAATATAATGAATTCTTAAACATATAAGAAAATGACAAGATCACCCAATATAAAAATTGGCAAAAGACTTGAACAAGTAGTTTACAGAAGAAAATACACACATAGCTAACAAACATAAAGAGGGCTCAACTTCATTAAACATCAAGAAAATGCACATTAATATTGTCCAGCGGAATGACTCAAATTACAAAGTGCTGGGGAAGAACATTGTACATTGTTGATAGGAGTGTAAATTGGTGCAGTTACTTTGGAAAATAGTTTGGTATTATCAGTAAAAACACACATTTGTATATTTTATGAATCAGAATTTCCATTCCTAGGCATAACACCCCCAAATATACGACGAATATGTACACCAAAAGACATGCACAAGAATACTAACAGTAGTATCATTTGTTAAAACCCCAAATATTCATCAACAGTAGAACAGAGAAAGTATTGTATGTTCATACAATAGTACCTAGCAATTGAATTGAATAAACTACAGATTTTGCAACAATATGGATTAATTACACAAACATAATATTGAGATAAAGAAATTGGTCACAAAAGGGTACCTATTGTGTGAGTCCATTAATATAGAATTCAAAATATTCCAAACTAATCTCTGGTATTAGAAATCAGGATAATGGTTACCTTTGGGGGGTGGTTACAACAGGAAGAGATCTGGACAGGCTTCTGGGATACTACTAATGCTTTATTTCTGGAACTAGATGATGATTACACAGGTGTGCTCATTTAGTGATGACTGAACTGTACAGTTATTAGCCACTTATTGGTATGTATGTGTTCCAGTTATCTATTGCTTTGCAACAAGTCATCTCCATTGCAGTGATGTGAATCAAGAACAATCATTTATCATTTTTATGAATCTGCAATTTGGGCTGGGTTTAGTAGGGACAGTTTGTCTCTGTTCCTTGTGTTCATCAGCTGGAGTGGCTTGAAGACCAAGAAGACTTGAAGGCTGAGGGCTGGAATCTTCCGAGGACTCCTTGCTCACATATCTCGCTGTTAATGCTGACTATTGGCTGGGGCCTCATCTGAGGCTTTTGGCTAGAATACCTACAAGGGGCTTTTCCATATGGTTGCTTGGCTTTCTCATAGCATGGTGGCTGGGTGTCAAGAGCGAGCCTACTAATAGAACAAGGTATTTTTATGCTCCAGTGACTCAGCGTTGCTTCCACCATACTCCAATGGTTAAGGCAAGTCTATTCAGGTTCAAAGGAGGGGCATAGACCTCACTGCTCAATGGCAGGAAAGTCAATGTCACCTGTAAGAAGATTATGTGAAATAGTATATATTACTGTGGACGTCTTTGAAAAATACAATTTGCAGAAGTGTGTTAGGGTTTTTAAAAAAGTATGCTGAAGACATTGCAAGTTAAAAAATATAAAACAGCAACCCCTGGCGGTTATTTTAAAGCACAAGGAGTCCATGTGATAAGCAATGCATCAAAGGGAGAAAGTGGCAATCTGGAGATGTCAACTCCCACAAATTAACTCATTTATTTATTTGTTAATAACTCACTAAACATTCAGTGTTTGCCAAGTTCTAGGGGATATAGAAATGGGTAAATCAAGGTTCTTGCTCTTAAGAAACTCACCTAATATGGCAAATAGCTCCATCATAATTTTAGTACCATTGTTTAACTTTGGGAGCATGCCTTGTGCTAGCACAGTAAGTAATTGTTAGAAGAGATGGCCTCTGATCAGAGACGCTTACAATATTTGCTGTCACAGTGTTGTCCTGGGTGTTGCCTATAAGGTCAATGTGTATAGTCTGCTTGAACCTGGTATGCAGATCTGCCAATCACTTGCACCTGGCAAGCCCCATTATTGCTATTCACTCTATCATTGATTTAAATAACTGTGGTGCTTAACTTCTCAAGGATACCACTCTGGAGGGTATACAGATTTAGCTAGAATTAAAGTAAACTGGGGCAGTGTATTTGGTTACAGAATATAGCAATGTGTCCTACTAAGGGCAGCATCTCTGTCAGGGGAAAGCTATATTTAACTCACTCTTTTTTAATTGCTTTGATGTAGTTCTGTGAACATTAAAATTTAATCTCATTGGAAATGTCCCCTTTTTATAGATCCCAGGCCTTTCTCAGATTTTTTTAAAAATGCATTTACCTCATTTTAGCAAAGAATAAAGACTCTATCAGGCAAAAGAATATTAACAGAAAATATATTATTTTAAAATGATGCATGTTTCAACATCTAAGACATAAAATAGGTAAGTAAATAAATTTTAATAAGGTTAGCATATTTACACATTTATTTCCTCTTTTATAAACCCAGAAGAGAATGGGACACAAAGTATAATTGTGTAAACTTGGAGCATTAGCTAGTAGGATGCCACAAATAAAGTGGGTCATGAAGATTTTCAGGAAATACAGAAAGTATTTATATTTGTGACATATAGACAATATGGATGTGATGACTCATTTGTAAAAATGTTCTTATTTGCAGAGTGCAGAAGTATATTCAGTTGGAGAGCCATTGCCTCTTGCTGTGAAGTATTTGGGAATCTTCAGAAACACGCAGAATAACCTGCTAAAGGTAACAATCATACAGAATTAAATAGTGATGCTCGCTTGGGAAGGTATATGGTGGTTTCTCCCACCAAAGTAAAAATATCTTCTTATGTGGAAAACTGCAGTGACTCTCCACCCCTCTGCCCTGATCCTTTCCATTGTTAGACTATTTCTTGCTGTACTGAATTGAATCTTCCTTTTATCAATTATTTCCCTTTAGATTGATAAGTGAAAATCCATCTTAAGATGGATTAAAGTACTGCTTTCCCAATGTTGAAGATAACTCCCATGTCTACTTATCCAGAGGAAAACATTCACATATTTCTATATTCTTCAGAGCCTTCTATGGCTTTTTCATAGTATCAGCACAGGTAAACTCATTAGTCTGTTGTGAAACAAACAAAAGGTTCCTACTCTAGGTAATGGGCTAGGTACTTGCAAACATATATTTTCATTTTATTTTTATAGTAATCTGAGGAAGATGTGATCAATCAGTAGTCTGAATGGTAAGGTTAAGTAATTTGCTCCAAACAGACTAGTGAGTGGCTGAGCTGGTATTCCCAAGCAGAGCCTCTGACTTCATCTTCAGGTGTCTCCACTTCTCCATTGCTACCATAGGAGTGACTGACCACCATGAGATACTAATTAAAGGATTGGCATTTACAGCAGCAGTGCTCAGACTTGAGTGGGTGGCAGAGTCACCTAGGGGGGCATGTTGAAACAGATTTCTGCATCCTACTCCAGAGTTTCAGATACAGCACATCTGGGATGAGGCCCAAGAATGTGCATTTCTACACATCTCCACATGGTGCTAATGTGCCTGGAGATCACATTTCAAGAATCACTGATTTAGAGTTCCTCAGCATTTGTCTGCAGGACCCTGTAATCAGATCAATACCCTTGATTAATAGGAAAACAAGAGAAAGCACTGCCTTTCCCAGGAAGCCTACTCTCGTGTAGTAAGGCCTCTTCTGCCCCCTACACCATCCTCCAACTTCCCTGTCTTCACACTCTCACAAGACATCACCCTTTTAATTCCATAATCAACTGAGCCTATCTCTGTCATTGCATTTGTCACAATGTTTGCAAAATATATATTTTCTCCCTTTTCCCCAACAAGATTGTGGGGCGCTTAAGGTCAGAGGTTACTTGATTTCTCTCTGTACCCCTGACATCTAGCAAAGAGTTTGACATTCAGCAGAAACTCAATTTTAAAATGAACGAGGGGGAAAATATGGCATGGTAATTACATTTCTAGGAACCAGAAAGCTATGAAAATAACTGATATGTCTTTGACAACATAAGAATTCAAAAAACATTTGAAAGGTGTGTGCCAAAATGAAAGAGATAAAACTCATAAAGAAAATGCAAATTTTCAAATTCAGATTCAAAAGTCACTTGATTAAATACAGAATCGAGACAAACAATCTTTGTTGAGGTTGATGTGAAAATTCTTAGGGGTTTTAGTTCAAAATGAATGAATAGTATGAAGTTACTGCTAGAACAGTTAGTACAACTATGAGCTTTATATAGAGAGGTAGAGTATTTAGATTTAACACAGTCATGGTATTTGCTATGTTTTTAGTTTAAAGGCAATATTAGTGTTTGAAAGAAAAGAGCCTAGCATGAGGCTGGGTTCATGTTCCCAATACCTCCTTATTATACCAAAACCAGATTTAACTGTAAAAGCACATAGTCTTTTTCATCTGGCCCTATTGTAATTTTACTTCAGAAAGATTTCATTGATTTTTTTCTTTTTTAATTTAAGAGCAGCAAACTTTTCCTGTAGGTTCTCTTGTCTTTTCCAGCTTGGAGGAAGCTGTAGCCAATTTTTTCTTACAGCATTTACCATTGAAAATTGACTTCCATTGTTCATGCCTCTTTCACCAAATCCTAATATTTTGAAAAGGGTCTCTTTTGAACTTAAAATTTCATAAGTTTAGTCTTAGTTCAGGTAAGGAGATTACTGAAGGAAAAAAATGGCTTAAATGAAATCCATCTTTGAATGAATGGTTAAAGAAAATGTGATTGGTGCACACACACACATGCACAATGGACTAATTTCCAATCTGAAAAAAAAAGTCCTGATAACTCTTTTAGGAAATATTGAATTTAAAATAAGTGACATTTAAAACTGAAAAAACAAAATTCTTAGTTTCAGCAAAAGTAAAACCAGAAATGGAAAAAAAAAAAAAAAAATGTAGCTGGTCAGCTGCTCCCATTCTGAGTTTGAATTAGGCATAAAACATATCATTAAAAAATGTTCGAGAGAAGTTGGTGCTTTTTTTCCTTTATGGCACTCTATTTGTATTTTCCCCATACTTCTCTGGCCACCCATTCTCTATTTTCTTTGCTGGACAGGACATTTACTTACGGGTCCCAAATTGTCCTCCTTGTAGTTATTCCCAGGCTCAGTTCTTGACTCCTAATTCTTCGCTTTCTATATTCTCCTTCAGAAAAAGTACCTTTTCCCATTGTACTTTTTAAATAGCTTTAACTCTCACCATCATATAGCTAATTTTAATGCATAACATCCAATTATATTTATAACCTTAGATTCAGTTCCATATTTTTAGTTGTCTACTTCATTTCATGTGAGCCTTTAATTATCTCAAACTTATTGTTCTTTCCATTGGGATACATTGCCTTTCTGCTCCAGTCAGATATCTCTCCTAAATTTTTTAGCCTTATCAAAGCACCATCATTCTCTAGGTTAATTAAATTTAAACTTTTATATCAACTTTGAAATATTTTCTTTTTCACTCTTTGTGTGTAGCTAGTCATCAACTTCTTTTATTGTTTCTTCCAAAAAATGTTTTTCTTTCCCATGCCCATTGCTATAGTCAAAGTTCAGGCTCTCCTTGTGGGATATCTCAGTCACTCACTCACTGTTCCCGCTCAGTGCAACTGCTCCAGCCCCCAAATCAGAAACTTGCAGTGCTCCCTAGCATGTGCCTTACCACATCCTGCCCCCAACTGGAGCATGGCTGGGCAATTTATTCAAGCCAGGAATTTGGAGTTGGAGTCTCAAATGACAGTTAGATGAACAAAGGCCATGTTGGATGGGAATAACTGCTTTCTGTCTATATGTATACTGTATAGGTGACGGGCAGAGCTAAAGGGTACTAAGAGAAGCAAGAATGTTTTGCTACCTAGCAGACAGGGGCTGGGCCAAGAGTCAGGTGACTTCCTGAGATATTGAAGGAGGAGCCTCACTTGCTGGCTTTCTGGTCAAGCCTCCAGGTGGCTTGACCTACTTTCTTTCTTGTCCTGACATGCTTGTGAGTTTGCAGCCTGAATTTTTGTACTGTCTCCCTTTACTTAAGCTAACTGGATTGAGATTTTGTTTCTTGCAAATAAGCATGTCCTTACCCCAATACCACTTTCCAGTCAATCACACATGGATTGTAGTCAGAGCTTTTTTAGTTCATCTCATTAACACTAAGATGTAGGGATTTAAATCATTCTTACATTCACCTGCTAGATTAATATTCCTAAGTAAATTATCAGACTCCTGTTAAAAAGTCTAACCCTCTAGAAGTGCACGTCTAACAGTTACTAAAAATCAAGTGCCTCTTCCTGGCTTTTATTAATTAGAAAATATAGATTCAGCTTTACATATTTAATCAAATTTCTCTGTTCTATCAATATAAACCCTCCGCTCAGTCAGGCTAGTTTATCCCAGAAATGTCGTGTTCATTCCTCACTCCGTGACTTGATAATGTGGCCTTCATTTGAAATGCTGCTTCATTATCTCCTCCAACTGTCCAGGTTCTACCAGTTATTTCTACACCTTTGGCCTGATATGACTCCATGCTTCAGCAAACATACACCTGGCAAATTATCCTTTAAAACTTAGTTCAGGTCAGGCGTAGTGGCTCATGCCTGTAATCCTGGCACTTTGGGAGGCCAAGGCTGCTGGATCACGAGGTCAGGAGTTAGAGACCAGCTTGGCCAACATGGTGAAACCCCGTTTCTACTAAAAATACAAAAATTAGCTGGGCGTGGTGGTGGGCACCTGTAGTCTCATATACTTGTGGGACTGAGGCAGGAGAATTGCTTGAAACCCAAAGGCGGAGGTCGCCTTTGAGATCAGTCGCCTTTGAGATCGCACCACTGCACTCCAGCCTGGGTGACAGAGTGAGACTCTGCCTCAAAACAAAACAAAACAAAAAAACCAGAAAAGAAAAACAAAAAAATTTAGTTCAGGCATCTGATTTAGAAAGCTTTCTGTGATCCCTGTACTTCAACAATGCTCCCCTATCTCTATAATTGCCCTAATACTGTATTAACATCACCTTTTATGTATTTATGTTTCCCAGAATAACTGTGTGTATCATTAAGTCAGGGCATAATTAAACTTTATGTCCTCTGAAATTAACAGAGTGCTTGGTAGAGAGTCAGTTCTTAGTGAATGAATGCCAAATGAGTGAATGAATTAATTAACAAATGTCTACCTTTTAAGACTCAAGTTAAGTCCAACCTCCCTAATGAAGCCTTCTCCCATTATTCTCAGCATTTACTGATATTCTTTTCTTCCACACATAGATTTTGCTACACAATTTAGTATTCAATTACATATATTTTCATGCTTTTCAAATTTTGTTTTATCTTCTAATCTTCTTTTTCTTAACCCGATTAAAATTTCTTGAATGTTAGGACACATGCCATTGTCTTATTCGGTTATTTTCCACACTGTTTAGTAGGGAAAATATGCCGTTGTTCACATTTGTTGAGTGTAATTGCTTAAGAGCTATATCTCTGAAAGAATTAGAGTTGGTGTCTTATGTAATTTGTCTAGAATTACTTCTGCAAATATATTTATACTTCATCTCAAATAAAAGATGCAGCATCCAAAAACATTGTTCCTCATTGGCACAACACAGTAATGTCACTTCCTCTCTGTATCTGATCTTTCTTTTTTCTCATTTGGCAGTAATTTTATAGTAATAAGTCCCATCCCAACAAATGCCAGTCTGGGGGGCCAATATGTTCCTTTGCTTTATATCTCATAGTTAAGCCTCCGATTTGATTGAAACACTGTGGAAATATAGGAGACAATTGATTTGATTCATCCTGATTTAGAAAGTATTCACATTTGCCAAAATCCACCTTCTTTGTCAGATGCTCATTTTGAAACTTGAGAAATTTGGCTAGAAATGAGTACTAATTTGAGAATGGTGCCAAAAGGTAGGAACTAATTAAAAAATGAAAAGAAAATACAAAACCCAAAATCAAACAGAGCTCCTTTAATCAATGTTCTTCAAATGGTAATTTTTTGCCGTTAGTAGAGGGTCATGAAAAATAAGGAGTTGTTTTTTAAAAAAACAATAAAAACTGATGTGATTTCTATTAAGTCAAGATTAAGTATGTTAATCCGTTTCTTTGAAAAAACAAAAGATTGACTTCATAATTTTAAATCAGAAATATATTAAAAGTCAAGAAAAACATCCCTTGTATAATTACCTACTGTAATTGCATCTCATTTTTAATAAAAAAAATTAGTTAAAACTATCCATATGGGAAAGACTAATTCATCCTAATTCATGTGAGATATTGTTGGCATTAGAGTGAGACTAGAGAAAAGTTCAGACCATTTTAATAATCTTCTTTGCCTTACCCAGTATTAATAAATTTAAAGGCAACTGGACACTTTGAAATAATCTTCCTCTGGTCTTTCTAAATGAAAAACTGTCAAGGCATCACCATTTGGGTTGCTGTTGCAGTGATACCGTAACTGTAGCAACCGTATGCTGATGAACCAGCTTCTATCAGGAATGTGTTTTACAAATTCCCATGAGACTTCAGCAGCTTGGTAAGCCAAAGGGGAACATATTTCAAATTAATTGTTCCCATTTTATGTGATAAAAAAAATTAGCCAGGCTCCTCTGTGACAAATCTGCTTTATTGTGTCAGTAATAGAACCACACATTTAATTGACAAGTGACAGCTTCTTGCTGTTCTATTTCCTTTGTTATTTATTATATTTTGAGTGGGTATCTGTGGTGCTGAGAATGCCTATGGTGGTAGGAAGGCAGTGTAAATATGGTCAGTTCTGTTAGTGTACCAAACAAGAGTCCCTTACCTTACCCTATAATATTGTTTTTCACTATTTGTTTATACCTTGAATTTAGTAAACTGAATTATATTTTTCATCCACAAGGGAGTTTGCTTTTGAAGGAAATCATGTCATGACCTTTTCTAAAGCAAAAGGTCCCTTTGTGTTATAATACAAACAATTGGTCAAGAGAAAAGGAGAACTGAGATTCAGTAGGGTTATACTTAACGAGAACTAGGAAATCTAGCTAGAGCTCCATGACCCTTTAGCTTCATCACCTAGGGAAAGCACAATTTGAATTCGAATCTCTAAGAGTCTTGCTTTTAATCTCTGTGGAAGAGACGTTAACTTTAAAAGCTGATATTTTTAGCATAATCTATTATACCATATTTTAAAGAAATAGCTTTACTTATTGTTTGAGTTTGGGTTGTTAAAACATAAATATAATAGATTGGGTGGCTTAAACACCACATTTATTTCTCACCATTTTGGAGGCTGAAAGGACCTCCGAAGGTCAAGGTGTCAGCAAATCTAGTGTCTGTTAAGGGCTGGAGTCCTAGTGCCCAGACTGCTATCTTCTCATTGTATCAGCAGTGGAGAGAAATGAGAGAAACAGAGCGTTCTCTCCAGTCTCTTCATATAAAATAACTAATCCATTCTGAGAGCTCCATCCTCATGACCTAATTACTTCCCAAAGGCCTCATCTCCAAATACCAACATATTGAGTTTCAATATATGAATTTTAGGGGGACACAAACATTCAGTTCATGAGACATATAAGAGACTATGCAATAAAATAAAAGTAAGTTTTGCATAGAATGTAATAGAAAGAATGTTGCTCCCTCACTAACAATGAGGAAAATACAGATAAACCACAGATATGATTTTGTTTTAATCTGTCAGTGGGCTGAGGTCCTAGATAAATCAAGTCACTTAAAATCCAAGGAGGGCAGATCCCCTACCCCCCCGACTTCCTGTAAGGAGAGATGGAACACATGTACTACCTCCACTATGGGAGTTATGGTAGGAGGAAAGGGCCACCCCACAAGAGGGAAGGAAGAATTAGCTAAAATTGTATGAATTGTCAAAGGTTGAGATTCAGCTAGTGTGACAGTATAGACTTCCTGGGATCCTCAGACCCAAGGGGCGTTTGCAGCACCCTCACAGACTCTATACCATTTCCACTGAGTGTTCATGAAAAAAAATTAGAGGTTGAACATGAGGAAAGGTCTGCCACACTCAGGATAAAGAACCAGGGTTGCTGGAGAAAGACAGAGACAAAAGAACTCCCTTACTCCTGGGCAGGAAAGAGGGTTGAACCAATACTGATACCATTAGAGGTCTCCTGCTTCTATGAGAGGGACAGAAAACATATGCTCTCACAAAGCACCACCACAGACACAGGCAGAGTTTGACTGCTGTGGGGAAGAGGGAAAGGAATATGAGAAAACCCCACCTGAAGGCTCAGGCTCACAGGGCTTCCTTAGGAGTGATGCTCAACCAGGACAACAGGGCCCTCTCTCTGCTAGCCCAGCAAGCAGTGACAGCCTACTGCAACCTACCCCTGAAGGAAGGGCAAGAAGCTGGGGAGAGGCCTCTCCCTCTCACCCCTGTGGCAAAGGTATGAAGCAATGATTATAAGATGAGGATGAATCACAAATACTGAGAAAACCTCATAGCAATCTCACCTCCCAGCCTAAACCCAGGGCATTCTTAGAACAATTTGATGCCTTATAGAGCACTGAAGATATTCATACCAACAAGGAAATCTAAACTCAACTAAATAACTAAATTCTAACTAGGTTGATACAATCCCTCTTACTAAGTGCCTGAAAAGATCTGTGCCCATTTATAGGCACATATACTATTTACCTCAGTCTTTTCTAAACAATACCATAGACTGGTCTAAAATATGTGCAATTACAATCCAAGATGAGTGAGAGTGAAGACAAAACAGAAGAAACATTTAAAGAAATAATAGTGTAGATTTTTTCCAAAATAAAGACATTAAGCCACATGTCCAAGAGATACCAAGAATCACAAACAAGAATTAACATACACACACACAAACACACATACACACACACATAAACTAGACACATCATATTCATACTGCTGAAAACCAAAGATAAAATGAAAATCTTGAAGGCAACCAGAGGGGGTTAAACACATTGCATACTGGAAGAACAAAAATGATAAAATGACTGTATACATCTCATCCAAAACTATGCAAGCTAGAAGAAAATTGAATAACATCTTTATAGTTTTGAAGGAAAAAACAAACCCTCTGTCAATTCTTAATTCTATGGCAATAATTTCTTTCAGATGCAAATGTGAACTAAAGCATTTTTAAGACAATCTAAAGTTTAGAGAAGTGATTTACATCAGATTCATGCTAGAAGAAATGTTAAAGAATGTCTTTCAGGCAGATGTGAATCAGAAGCATGCATTTACAAAAGGAAATGAAGAGTTCCAGATATTGTAAAAGTTAAGGTAAATATTTAAAATTTTCTTATTTTATTTGCTGAAAAAGATAAGCGATTATCTAAAGAAAAATTGTAAAATATTGTGGTATTTATAACATGTAAAATGTATGAAAACAATAACCCAAAGATGGGAGAAAGGTTTGCAAGCACACTGCTGTAAGGTTTGCACACTCTACTTGAAGGGCTGTGATATTATTTGAAGGTAGGTTGTGATAAGTTAAAGATGTACATTGCTGAGGGAAACCACAAAGCAATTAGAAATAGATGTATAAATAGGTCAATAGTGAAGATAAAGGAATCGTTTAAAAAGTACCCAATCCAATGGTAGGCAGACAAAGAGGAGAAAGAGGACAAAGAACAGATGAAAAAATAGAAAACAAAATCTAGCAAGATGGTAGTTTTAAATCTAACTATGTCAATGATTATATTACATAATCATAAGCACTCAAATCAAGACAAGAGTTTGCTAAAGTTGAGGAAGGCAGCAGGCAGGATTTACTTCAACAAATTAATTTCAAATATAAAGACATAGCTAGGCTAAAAGTAATATGATTAAGAAAGATATACAATAAAAATGAATCAAAACCATGCAAGAGAGACTGTGTTGATATTAAATAAATTAGATTTCAGAAAAAGGAATATCTCCACAGAAGAAAGGGACAGTGCATAATCATAAAATGATTAATTTACCAAAAATACATAAAATCTTAAATGTATATATGGTTACCAGAGAACTTTAAAATACATGAAGCAAAAACTGATAGACTGAAGGAGAAATAAACAAAAGCACAATTATTATTGAAGATTTTAACACTCTTCTTTCAATAGTTGATTGAGCAAATAGACAAAATATCAGTAATGACAAGGAAGATCTGAACAACCAATTTTACCAAATTGGCATTTATAGAACATTTAATCCAACAACAGAATGCACATTCTTTTCAAGTAAAAACAGAATATTCAACAGGACAGATCATATCCTGAACCGTGAAGAAACGTCAACAAGTTTAACAGAATTAAAACATACAAAGCATGTTCTCTATCCATATTAAAATTAAATTACATACAAAGCATGTTCTCTATCCATATTAAAATTAAATTAAAAATCAATGAGAAATCTACCTGGAAAATTCTCAAATATTTGGAAATTAAACAACACACTTCTAAATAAGTCTTTGGTCAAAGTTGAAGTCATGAGGAAAATTGGAAAGTATTTTAAATTGAATGAAAATGAATATGTATATTTATTTGACTTGAGCATACCAGAATTAGAGAGAGACATTGTAAGTGTTGCTTCAAGGGAAATTAATAGCTTTAAATGTTTATGCTTGCATTACATAAAGAAAAGTCTCAAATCAATGATTTAAGCTTCCTCATTAAGAAGTTGAAAAATAAGAGCAAATTAACTCCCCAAAAGCAGAAGTAATTTGTTACAGAAATTAATAAAACTGAAGAGTGAAAAGAAAAGCAATAAAGTCACTGAAATCAAAAACTAGTGCTTTGAGAAAATTAATGAAATTGATCAATCTTTACACTAGAATTTTTTAACCCTGACACAACTGAAATTTCGGGCTAGGTAATATTTTCTTTTTCAAGGGCTGCCCTATATAGGATATTTGACAGCATCTCTGGCATCTACCCACGACACGCCTGTAGCATCCCACCAAACTACTTGTGGGATAATTAAACATGTCTCTAGACATTGTCAAATGTTCTTTGGAAGGCAGTATTGTCCCCAGTTTAGAACCACTTCTCTAGACAGATTGATAAAAAGAAAAAAAAGGCATAATTAAATGACCAATGTCAGAAATGAAAGATGGGTCCTCACTAAAGATCATACTAATATTAAAAAGATAATAAAGGAAATATATGGACTATTTTATGACAATACAACATCTTACATGAAATACACAAATTATTTGAAAGACATCACCAAAAATCACTAAATAAGAAATAGAGAATCTGTGTAGTGCTATTTCTATTCAAGAAAACTGCTGGTCCAGATTACTTTGCTTAAAAGTTCTCCCAAACATTTAAAGAAGAAATTATTCTTCTACACATACTCTTCTAGAAAATAGGAGAGTAGAAAACACTTCCCAATGCAATTTTCTGTTATCTTTATAGAAAAACCAGCTAAAGACATTGCAATTAAACTACAAACTATATCAATCATAAAGAGAGGACACAAAAATTCTCAATAAAATAGTAGCCAACTGAAATCAACAGTATAGTAAACAGATATACATTATGAAAAAGTAGGGGTTATTCTCAGAATGTAAGGTTGATTTGACATTTGAAAGTCTAACAATGCAATTTACTGTGTTTATAAAAAGGAAGAAAAATTATATGACCAATCTCAATAGATGGAAAAAAACCTTTCGAAAAATTCAACATCCATTCATCAATTTAAAAAAGACTCTCAGAAAACTCAAAATGGAAGAGAACATTCTCAAGATAATAAAAGGCATCTATAGAAGACCTATAGCTAAGACAATACTCAATGGTGAAAGATTGAATGCATTCTTCTTAAGATTGGGAATATTGCAAAGATGTCTGCTTTTACCTCTCTTACTCAATCTTATTACTTCTATCCAGTCCAACAAGACAAGTCAAATGAATATAATATTTGCAGACTGGAAAAGAACTAAATTGTCTAGATTAAGAGATATTATGATGTTTAAGTAGGAAATCTTGAAAATCTATGAAAAAAAGTAGTAGAACTAATAAGTAAGTTTAGCAGAGTTTAGGATATAAAGTTAACTGTATTATTATATACCAGCAATAAAAATTTGAAATTATTTTACAATACTACCATTTATAATAGTATCAAAAACATAAAATACTTTGTAAATATAGCAAAATATGTACAAGATTGAATACTAAAAACTTTAAAACATTGAGCAGGAAATCAAAGGGGATTGAAATGAGTGGAGAGATTTACTATAATCGGGTTTAGAAATATTAGGTTTGGAATAATCAATATTGTTAAAAAGTCAATTCTCCACATGTTGATCTATATTCAGGTTTTTTTGTAGAAATGTACAAGTAAATATTAAAATATATATGGAAAAGTAAAGGAATTAGAATAGCCAAAAATCTTTGACAAAGAAAAAACAAGTTGGAACATTCAAACTCTCTGATTTCAAGACTCACTCTAAATCTAGAGTAATCAGGACAGTGTGATGTCAGTGAAAGAACAAACACACAGATAATTGGAACAGAATAGAACATTGAGAAATAGAATCATACAATTTATTTTCAACAAAAGGATCAAGGCATTTTAAGGTAGAAAAATCATCTTTCCAACAAATTATGCCAGCATAACTGAACATCCAATTGGAAAAAAAGAAAAAAATTACTTAGATTTCTATCTCACCCTGTGTACAAAAATGAACCTATAATGGATCACAGAAAAAAAAAATGTAAAGCCTAACTCTATAAAACTTTTATAAAAAGCAAAAAGAGCTGGGTGTGGTGGCTCATGCCTGTAATCCTGGCACTTTGGGAGGCCAAAGCACTAGGATCTCTTGAGGGCAGGAGTTCAAGACCAGCCTATTTAAAAAAATTATCTGGGCATGGTGGTGCATACCTGTAATCCTAGATACTCAAGAGGCTGAGGTGGGAAGATCCCTGGATCCAGGAGTTCAATGCTACAGTGAACTATAATTGTGTTACTGCACTCCAGTCCAGGTGACAAAGAGAGATCCTTTCTCTGAAAAAACAGCAGCAACAACAAAAAACAAAACAAAACAAAAAACAAAGAAGAAAATCTGTGGGACTTTGTATTAGGCCAGGATTTATTTATTAGGTAGGACACAAATGGCATGAATCACAACAGAAAAAAATATGTTAAGAAAATGAAAAACACCTCCCAAGACTGAACTGGGAAGGAATTGAATCCCTGAATAGCCCAATAATGAGCTCTGAAATTGAGTCAATAATAAATAGCCAACCAACCAACAAACGCCCAGGACCAGACAGATTGACAGCTGAATTCTACCAGATGTACAAAGAAGAAATCGTACCACTCCTGCTGAAACAATTCCAAAAAATTGAGGAGGAGGGGCTCCTCCCTAACTCATTCTATGAAGCCAGCATCATTCTGATACCAAAACCTGGCAGAGACACAACAACAAAAAAAGAAAACTTCAGGTCAATATCTTTGATAAATATCGACACAAAAATCCTCAAAAAATACTGGCAAACCAAATCCAGCAGCACATCAAAAAGCTTATCCACCACAATTAAGTAGGCTTTGTCCCTTGGATGCAAGATTGGTTCACCATACACAAATCAATAAATGTGATTTATCACATAAATAGAACTAAAGACAAAAACCACATGATTATCTTAATAGATGCAAAAAAGTCTTTTGATAAAATTCAACACCCCTTTCTTCATATTAAAAATTCAATAATCTAGGTGTTGAAGGAACATACCTCAAAATAATAAGAGCCATCTATGACAAACCCACAGCCAACATTATACTGAATGGGCAAAAGCTGGAAGCATTCCCCTTGAAAACTGGCATAAGACAAGAATACCCTCTCTCACCACTTGTATTCAACATAGTATTGGAAGTCTTGAACAGGGCAATCCGGCAAGAGAAAGATATAAAAGGCATCCAAATAGAAAGAGAGGAAGTCAAACTATCCCTGTTTGCAGATGACATGATCCTATATTTAGAAAACCCCACAGTATTGGTCTAAAAGCTCTTTAAGCTGATAAACAACTTTAGCAAAGCCTCAGGATACACAATCAATGTGCAAAAATCACTAGCATGCCTATACACCAACTACAGTCAAGCCAAGAGCCAAATCAGGAACACAATCCCTTTCACAGTTGCCACAAAAAGAATACAATACCTAGGAATACAGCTAATGCGGGAGATGAAACATCTCTACAAGGAGAACTGCAAAACACTGCTCAAAGAAATCAGAAATGACACAATCAAATGGAAAAACATTCCATGTTTATTGATGGGAAGAATCAATATTGTTAAAATGACCATACTGTCCAAAGCAATTTGTAGATTCAATACTATTTCTCTTAAACTACCAATGTCATTCTTCACAGAACTGAAAAAAAAAAAACCTATTTAAAAAATTCATATGGAACCAAAAAGAGCCCTAATAGCCAAGGCAATGCTAAACAAAAGGAACAAAGCTGGAGGCATCATGCTACCTGACTTCAAATTATACTACAGGGATACAGTAACCAAAATAGCATAGTACTGGTACAAAAACAGACACATAGACCAATGGGACAGATTAGAGAACTGAGAAATAAGGCCACACACCTGCAACCGTCTGATCTTTGACAAAGATGACAAAACAAGCAATGAGGAAATGACTCCCTATTCAATAAATGGTACAGGGATAGCTGGCTAGCCATCTGCAGAATATTGAAACTGGCCTCCATCCTCACACCATATACAAAAATTAACTCAAGATGGCTTAGAGACTTAAATGTAAAACCCAAAACTATAAACATCCTGGAGGACAACATAGGCGATACCATTCTAGACATAGGAATGGGCAAAGACTTCATGACGAAGACGCCAAAAGCAATTGCAACAAAAGCAAAAATTGACAAATGGGATCTAGTTAAACTGAAGAGATTCTGCACAGTAAAGGAAACTATCAACAGAGTGAACAGACAACCACAGAGTGGGAGAAAATTTTTTGCAAACTGTGCATCTGACAAAGGTCAATTTTCCAGCATCTATAAGGAACTTAAACAAATTTACAAGAGAAAAACAAACCAAAAAAGTGGGCAAAGGATATGAACACTTTTCAAAAGAAGACACACGTATGGCCAACAATCATATGAAAAAAAGCTCAACATCAATTATCATTAGAGAAATGCAAATCAAAACCATAATGAAATACCATCTCACACTAGTCAGAATGGCTATTACAAAAAAGTCAAAAAATAACAGATGCTGGCAAGGTTGTGAAGAAAAAGGAACACTTACACACTGTTTGTGGGAGTGTAAAGTAGTTCAATCATTGTGGAAGACAGTACAGTGATTCCTCAAAAACCTAAAGACAGAAATGCTGTTTGACTCAACAATCCCATTACTGGGTATATACGCAAAGGAATATAAATTGTTCTGTCATGAAGACACATGCATGCATATATTCATTGCAGCACCATTCACAATAGCAAAGACATGGAATCAATGTAAATACCCATCAATGATAGACTGGATAAAGAAAATGTGATACATATATACCATAGAAAACTATGCAGCCATAAAAACGAATGGGGTCATGTCCTTTGCAGGAACATGAATGGAGCTGGAAGCTATTATCCTTAGCAAACTAACACAGGAACAGAAAACCAAACACCACATGTTCTCACTTATAAGTGGGAGCTAAATGATTAGAAAACATGGACACATAGAGGGGAACAGCACACACTGGGGCCTACTGGAGGATGGAATGTGGAAGCAGGGATAGGACCAGGAAAAATAACCAATGGATGCTAGGCTTAATACCTGGGTGACAAAATAATCTGTACAACAAACCCCTGTGACACAAGTTTACCTATGTAATGTACCCCTGAACTTAAAATTTTAAATAAACCTAAAAAAAAAGAAAAACAAGCCACATGTGGGAACAATATGTTGGTTAAATACTTACCTGATAAAGCTCTTGTATGCAGAATATATAAATAACTCTCACAACTCAATAATTAGAAAACAAACGCACTGTATTTTAAAATGGGCAAAAGCATTGAGCCTATACTTCACCAAAGAAGATATACAGATGGCGAAGAAAAAAATCACGAAAAGATTCCCGCTGTTGTTAGTCACCAGGGAAATTTAAATTATAATCACACCCATCTATTCAAATGGCTAAAATTTTAAAAATCGAATAATCCTAAGTGCTTATAGTAATGTCGAGCAAGTGGAACTATCATACATTGCCAATGCCAATGCAAGTTTTTACTACCAGTTTGGAAAAACAGTTTGGCAGTTGCTTTTAAAGTTATGCATACATTTACCTTATGACTCCAAAATCTCGGTCATAGAAATGTAATCAAAAGAAATGAAAACCCCTGTCTGTATAAATACTTGAACATAAATGTTTAAATTGGTATTATTCATAATCACCAAAATTGGAAAACAACAAAAATGTCTATCAACTGGTACATGTATAAACCAAATTGTAGTAAACCTATTCAGTGAAGTACTATTTAGCAATAAAAGGAATGAAGTACGGATGCATGCAGCAACACTGATGAATCTCAAATGTATTAAGAGAAAGACGCCCATCTCAAATGGCTACGTACTATAGGATTCCATTGAGATGTCCTTCTGGTGTTGTATTTCTTGTTTATGGTGTTGTAAACACAACTGTGTGCATTTATCAGAATTTATAAAACTACACTCAAAAATGTCAATTTCACAATGTATCTAACATATCTCAACATCTTGATTTTTAAAAAGCTAAATGTGGGTTATAGAGTGTAATATAACTTGAGATTGAGTTTCTTATTTCTAAATATAAATTGTTAATGTTTTGGCAAGTATAACTTCTATCTTTACTAAAACTTTTCTGAAGTTTTATGGATCCCATCAATGATGTACACTTAAATACAGACTAAAAGTAAATATTTATCTTACCAGATTTATCTTCATTTTTCTTATATTCCTGTCCTTGGCTTTTAAAGATCACTTCACCGGAAGGAAATCTAAAAGTTATTAGTTATTATCTCTGGAGGTGGGATAACAGGATTGAATAATTTTCTTCTTTGTACATTTTTGTATTTTCCAATGTTATGATTACCATTCATTATTTTTATAATCAGAAAAACTTACTAAAATAAGACAGTATCCCAAATTACCTTAAGATCACTATTTGAAGATATCTGACTTTCTGGAGCTACACATACACAGAGTCGCTCACTTTCTTGCAGCCACCTGTCTAATTTAGGTTGCTTCCTAAGGTATTAACAGATGTTGGTCACCAAGAAGCTCTGCAACAACAGAGACAGTTACCTCAGGCGAGCTGTGGTGAAAGTGATGGTCCTTTCTGACTTGCACAAAGTATGTCTTCACTCATAATATACACAATCTGCATGAAACATGGCCTGTCATACATTCAAATACCTACTTACGCACAAATAAAAAAATTCCCATAAGTTCTAGATTGCATTTTGTGCAATATGTGTGGGCCACTCATAGCTCAAGCTATTTTTCTCTATCTCACACCAAGTTTAAATAGAATTCACAGAGATGATAGGCACATTTTAACATCTCTAATGAAAGAAAAAATGCATGGAATATTTTAAAGCTGTCTTTTCTATTATGAAAGTATAACAATGAGAATCTAGAAAAACTAGAAATGCTATATATCTACATATCTTGATCTCCTTTCTTTTCTTTCTTTCTTTTTCTTTCTTTCTTTCTTTCTCTCCCTCCTTCCTTCCTTCCTTCCTTCCTTCCCTCCCTCCCTCCCTTCCTCTCCCTCTCTCTCTCTCTTTCTTCCTTCCTTTCTTTCTTTCTTTTTCTTTCTTTCTTTCTTTCTTTCTTTCTTTCTTTTCTTCTTTCTTTCTTTCTTTCTTTCTTTCTTTCTTTCATCATCTAATCTGTCACCACACATATCCCTACTACTCAGAAATAAGGTGCTATTAACATTTCAGAGTACTTCTTTTAGTTATTTCTATGTATGTATGTATGTATCTCTCTCTCTATATATATATACACACACATATATATATATCACCACACATATCTCTATTACTCAGGAATAAGCTGCTATTAACATTTCGGAGTATTTCTTTCAAGTCTATGTATGTATGTATGTATGTATCTATCTATCTGTTATCTATCTATCTATCTATCTATCTATCTATCTATCTATATCTATCACTGTTCATATCCCTACTACTCAGGAATAAGCTGCTGCTAACATTTCAGATTATTTCTTTCAGGTATTTTTCTCTATGCATAAACACTACCCCATGTATTTAAAGCTGTTCTATCTTTATATCATCACTTTAGTACTTCCATTGGTAAAATAAAACTGCAGCTGTGTTCCACTGTCTACCCTGCTACTCAGGGTATTTGGAAGCTGAAAATTTCTTCTTAGCACATTCTTTTATTACTGGAATTAGCCAATGAGTTGTTAGACACAGTTCAGCAAGGTCATGTGCCCTTTCCCTTTATTTATTTTGTTTTCCCAGCAATTTGCTAATTTCCCCATATTTCCTGAGCTCTTTTTCAGTTTCTCTCAGGTAGTTACTATACCTAAGATTGAAAATAAGAGGGCATTAATGTTAACAGTATTCCTGCCTCAATGTGACTAATCCCATCCATAAGTGAAGTGTTTTCTATTTAAAAAGAATTCATGAGACATAGTGTCTCTATTCCTTTTGAATTTCATTTTATTTTTGAAACAGAGCTCCTTCTCATTACTTTTTTCTCTTTCTGTCCTTCTATTCCTTGATATCTCTTGATTCTCTTTTCCATACCTATTTCATATCTATAGAAATTGCCCTAAAGTTTTAGAACCACTCTGTAGAATAATTTAAAACTCCACTATTTCCTGTAATAAAATATTAACACCACGCAAAAAGGGAGATTTGTAGATGAATGCAATCTGGACATACGTATTGAGAGATATAAAAAATTTTCCTTATTAACATGTACTTTCTAAATTAGCTCTCTTGAGTAAAGATGCATTGAAAATGGAAATCACTACATTCTGTTTGAAAGAATTCCATTTCACTTCTAAATAAAAGCAACATTTACCTTTACTATTGAGGACAGGCAAAGACCTATACAATGATTCATTTCATGACCTTCAAAAGAAAAGTCAAGTGTGCCACCTTGTAATAAAATGGGAGAGCAACGAGACAGGTCTTATTACTACCTTGAAGGTCAGCAACCACAATAAAATAAACATTATTATTCATGATTTAAATATTTTTTACAGGAACCAAATAGACATAGAAAGAGCCTAGAACACAAATTGTTTATTAAAGTGAAAAGAAATGCATGTCTCATTTTAAAACCAGAATTTTGCTGCATATAGGAGCATCTGTCAAGCGGGGGCTATGTGGGATCCACAGTGTTGGAAATTCCCTCCTTTAGTGATTATGTTTTAGTTAGGGTTAAACAACAGAGAAGCCAGTTAAGGACATCTCTTATTTCTCTGAATTGTTAGGTAAGGTTTCCTGAACCAATATCGATGGAGAATTAATGTATTTAAACAGATTTTAAAATACCCCATTTTCTTTAAATTCAGACCTTCTAGCAATACAATAACATTTCCCAGAAGTAACACTGGGAATCTGTTTTTGGGAGACAGTCTTGAGGTTTATCATTTCAGCTCCCAACTACTATACATTTTAAAAAATTGTGTGGAACAATAACTTAGATACTATTGTCGCCAAATCAGCTTGAGCTCTGTTTACCCACATCTGACCTGGATTCTACTTGCACAGGAGAATCTAGCTTGCACAGGAGAGTCTAGACTCCCTTGCGTAAATGAGGATAACTTGAGGACTGATAGTTCCTCAGATGCTGGAATTAATATTCTTTTTGAACATGGAGAAATCTGAAGTTTCTTCCACCTGGGGCATAGGTGTATTCCAGAAGAACAGGACCTTTGCTGGATGGGAACGAGAGTCAAAAGTGTCCTTTAGTAGCGTTCGGAATTATTGTCAGTGAAGAAGGGTGGGGTGATGTGTGTCAGTCAAGGTCCAGTGAGGAACAGGTGGCTCCAAAAAGCAATTTAATGTGCTTTTATTAAATTTTCCAACAGAGGAAATAGAGGAAGGTGAGGTGACTCAGACATTACAAACTACAGGAAGCCACTGCTTTCTCTGCCTGGAGAGCCAAAGGGGAAAGTGGATTCACTTGAGCCCTGAAGCTGGGGCCACCCACCAGAGCTGAGACCACCAGGCAGCTACCAAGAAAGAATTGGGTCCTAGAGAGTAGGACTGCCTGGTGGGAGCTGGAACCACTGAGGAGAATCGAGCTCTCACAAAGGTGCCGACTGAAGCAAAGAGAGGGGAAAATTATCCTGGATTCTCCTCTCTGTCCACACTTGTCTTTTGCCAGAGCCTCCTACTGCCCAGCCTCACAGAAAAGAAGCTCCTAAGAGAGACTGGGTAATGTAAAATGAAGTGGTCAGAACAAGAGAGGGCCACGAAAGGGACCTTAACTGAAGGAAAACAGATATATAACCAACTCATCCTAGCTGTGAGGGCTCTCACCCAAACTGTTCCCAGGCCAGACTTTGGATACTGTCTGAAGTTTACCCATGAGGAAGACTTAAAACTAAAAGACCAAGATTAACTTCTGCGTTACAAGAAGCTATGAGCCACAAGACTCAGGTTGTTTAAAAGAATGGTGATCAATAAACGGAAATAATTTTTCCACTTGGGACAAAAAGAAATATGGTTCTTTAAGGAGAAGTTTTGAGGTCAGTGGCCTAGCAGGAGCAGCAGGAGAGAACCGTCTTGGGAACAAATGGTGATGAGGAATGAAAGATGAAGGTGGAACAGAGGTCAGAGCCTCCTGTTAGGGAAAGGTTCAGCCTTAGCAGAAGGGGCGGTCTCAAGGCTGACAGAAAAAGCAGCCGTGTGCAGCCCCTGAAATCTGCAGGCAAGGAAGTTTGACAGGATTTCTTGGAGCTGTTGACATAAAATGGCAGAGATAGAACTGGCCTTTGGAAAGTAGAGGACAGTCACTGAAACCTAGAAGTAAAGACTCTATTATTAGTACACACATTATACATATGTGGTGATAATAAAGACAGTTGCTATTGTCTGTGGCTTTGGGCATGGTGTTAAGTTAGTAAAGTAACATCTCACTTAATTCTCACGAAAATCTTGTAGAGCAGGCTCTCTTCTTATAACTTTATAGACCAAGAGAGTAAGGACTAAAGTCAGGGCTTATAAGAGGTTGAATAGAATCTGACCTTGGGTCATCTGACTTTAGAGGCTTCTTGTTCAACCATCATGCTGTGCTCTTCCATTACATAATCTTTGTGGTGTGATGATATAACTTCATCATTCTTGAGACTAGCCATACTTTCTGTTCTTCTTTATAGGGATAAATTTAAGATTTTCTAGGTCATGCCCATTACAGAAAGAAAGTTAAGTTTCTCAAGAAGCATGTATTCCTCCCAAAGGATAAAACAAACGTGTATCAACTGACACCCCCAGAAAGGGTATTTTGGCCCCCATTCAAGCTGGCCAGGTGCCATCCATCTGGCTGTGCATCCTGTTTGACTTAATTCAGTAATTTGACTCATTGAAGCCGTGTGCATCACAGCTTACTACTTGGGAGCCCTCTTAAGAACAGAAATAAAAACTCTCTGCAGATGTGACCAAGCTGATGAAAAGCAAGGAAGTTTCTAGTTAGAAAGTACCATCATTCCTTTCTCATACCATCTGAACTGATAATGCCAGGAAGAAAAACTTTCATGTTATTTAATAGGATGAGCATTTCCTCCTGAGGAATCCAGTCTTCCGTAAAATGACAGAGATCCTGGAGATAAGCCTGCATGGCCCAAACTTCATCTCTTGCTTATCTTAAGGTAGCTGCGATTTAGAATTTCTGTTTCTGAAGCAAGAAAAAAATACAACATCAGCAGCCAAATTTCAGCTGGCAATAGGATGTTCTGAAACTGCTATTTTATTTGGGGAAAAACACAGAAAGGGTTTTACTGTGCTTTATACCAAAGGCATGTACGATAAATTACATGCCACTTTAGTTCCTTGTAGGTGAATTGGAACCAAAACACTCATTTGTCTTAACCTTGATCTTTCCAGCTAACCATAAGGAATTATTAGCTAAGATACAAAAATATAAATCACAAAAGAAAAAAATTGGTCAATTGGGATCCACCACCACATCTTTTGCTTTGTAAAAGACATTTTAGGAAAATAAAAGCAAGCCACACATCAAAAGAAAATATTTGATAACTACCTATCAAATAAAGGTCTGGTACAAAGAATATGTAAAGAACTCTCACAACTCAATAATAAGAAAACAGCCTCATTTTTAAAAATGGGCAGATGATTTGAATAGACTCTTCACCAAAAGAGATATGTAGATGACTGTCAGACAAACATATAAAATAGTGTTTAAAATTAGTAGTCACTGGGAAAATGCAAATTATAATCACAACAAGAGATCATAACTCACCAATTAGAATGACAAATATTAAAAATCTGATGATCCTAAGTGCTTGCAATAACATGGAGCAAGTGGAACATTCATATGTTGCTCATAGGAACGCAAGATTTTGCTGCCCCTTTGGAAAACAATCTGGAAGTTTCTTTTAAAGTAATATGTACATTTACCATATGATATGGTTTGTCTGTGTCCCCACCCAAACCTCATCTTGAATTGTAGCTCCCACAATTCCCACATGTTGTGGGAGGAACCCAGTGGGAAGTAATTCAATCATGGGGTTGGGTCTTTCCCATGCTATTCTTGTGATAGTGAATAAGTCTCATGAGATCTGATGGTTTTATAAAGGGGAGTTTCCCTGCACAAATCTCAGGTATTGCCCAGATTTACCACTGCCCAGTCTCGGGTATGTCTTTATCAGCAGCACGAAAACAGACTAACACAGTAAATTGGTACCTAGAGTAGGGCGCTGCTGAAAAGATACCTGAGAAGTGGAAGTGACTTTGGAACTCGGTAACAGGCAGAGGTTGGAACAGTTTGGAGGGCTTAGAAAAAGAAAGGAAAATGTGCGAAAGTCTGGGACTCCCTAAAGACCTGTTGAAAGGCTTTGACCAAAATGGTGATAATGATATGGAAAAACGAAAGCCAGGCTGAGGTGGTCTCAGATGGAGATGAGGAATTTATTGGTAACTGGAGCAAAAGTGACTCTTGTTATGTTTTAGCAAAGAGACTGGTGGCATTTTGCCTCTGCCCTAGAGATTTGCAGAACTTTGAACTTGAGAGAGATGACTTAGGGTATCTAGTGGTGGAAATTTCTAAGCAGCAGAGCATTCAAGATGTGACTTGGGTGCTGTTAAAGGCATTCAGTTTTAAAAGGGAAACAGAACATAAAAGTTCAGAAAATTTACAGCCTGACAATGTAATAGAAAAGAAAATCCCATTTTCTGAGGAGAAATTCAAGGTGGCTGCAAAAATTTGCATCAGTAACGAGGAGTCAATGTTAATCCCCAAGACAATGGGGAAAATGTCTCCAGAGCATGTCAGAGACCTTTGTGGCAGTCCCTCCCATCACAGGTCTGGAGGCCTAGAAGGAAAAAATGGTTTTGTGGGCCAGACCCAGGTCCCTCTGCTGTGTGCAGTCTAGGGACTAGGTGCCCTGCATCCCAGCAGCTCCAGCCTCGACCAAAAGGGGCCAAGGTACAGCTTGGACCATGGCTTCAGAAGGTGCAAGCTCAAGCCTTGGCAGCTTCCATGTGGTGTTGAACCTGTGGGTGCACAAAAGTTACAAATTGAGGTTTGGGAACCTCCACCTAGATTTCAAAGGCTGTATGGAAATGCCTGGATGCCTAGGCAGAAGTTTGCCAAAGGGGTGGGGTGCTCATGGAGAACCTCTGCTAAGACAGTGTGGAAGGGAAATGTGGGGTAGGCACTGCCACACAGAGCCCCCACTGGGGCGCTGCCTAGTAGAACTGTGAGAAAAAGACCACCATCCTCCAGACCCCAGAATGTTAGATCCACTGACAGCTTGCACCATGAACCTGGAAAAGCTGCAGACACTCAATGCCAGCCCATGAAAGCACCCGGCAGGGAGGCTATATCCTGCAAAGCCGCAGGGGCGGAGTTTCCCAAGACCATGGGAACACACCTCTTGCATCGGCATGAACCAGATGTGAGGCATGGAGTCAAAGGAGATCATTTAGGAGCTTTAAGATTTGACTGCCCTGCTGGATTTGGGACTTGCATGGGGCCTGCAGCCCCTTTGTTTTGGCCAATTTCTCCCATTTGGAATGGATGTATCTATCCAATGCCTGTATGCCCACTTTATCTAGGAAGTAATTAACTTGCTTTTGATTTTACTGCCTCATAAGTAGAAGGAACTTGCCTTGTCTCAGATAAGACTTTGGACTGTGGACTTTTGAGTCAATGCTGAAATAAGTTAAGACTTTGGGAGACTGTTGGGAAGGCATGATTGGTTTTGAAATGTGATGGCATGAGATTTGGGAGAAGCTGGGGTGGAATGATATGGTTTGGCTGTGTATCCTCCGAAATCTCATCTTGAATTGTAGCTCCCACAATTCCCTCATGTTGTGGGAGGGACCCAGTGGGAGGTAATTGAATCATAGGGGTGGGTCTTTCCTGTGCTATTCTTGTGATAGTGAATAAATCTCAAAAGATCTGATGGTTTTATAAAGGGGAGTTTTCCTGCGCAAGTTCTCTTCTCTTGTCTGCTGCCATGTGAGTTGTGCCTTTCACCTTCCGCCATGATTGTGAAGCCTCCCCAGCCATGTGGAACTGTGAGTCCATTAAATCTTTCTTTTGTAAATTGCCCAGTCTTGGGTATGTCTTTATTGGCAGCGTGAAAACAGACTAATACATCATATGAGAGGCATATTCAGAGTACAATGGGGCTTTTGATCAATGTAACTTAGGGTAGGGGGTGGTATAGCAGAGGAATAGGAAGTGTTAATGCTTCACCAGCATGGAAAAACTCAAAGCTTGTCACTTATCAACAAAGAATTTGTGCCTACCATTCTTTTTCTATCCTTATGTGACACTATTGACCAAGAATGACAGGAAGTACAGTTTTTATTTTAAAGTATTCAACTAATTCATTAGGTCACCTCCTTGCTATGGCAGCCCTATATTATAATTTGTATTGGAGTTTGACTTATTTAATAAGTCCTTATTGAGCACTCTTAGTATGCAGATCACTTTAATGGTTACTACAGGGAAGGAAATAAAAGACAACTTTAGATTTCTCTGGAATTTATACTACATTGCATGCTGACTCTGCACTATGAAATAGTGCTGAGGGCTGTTTTTAGAGCATCTCATTTATTCTTGACAACAGTACCATCATCTCCATTTAATATACAAGGAAACTGAGGTTCAGCATAGATTAGTAACTTGTCCAAAGTCACAGTCAATAAGTGGCAAAGAGGAGTTTGAAAACAAGTACTGTCCATTTTTAATTCTAAAACCTTTGCTATTGGTCACAGAGTTGTTGGGACCCAGATGGCTGCTCTTCCAGTCTTACTGCTCATGGCCTCCATAGCAAGCTCTTTAGTTTTCCATTTGCTTAACTGTTTGTCTGAGTGCTAACATCTAAAACCAGGAAGAAAAGGAAACACCAACATATCCACAAAGACATAAGAGTCCCCAAAAATAATCTTTTTTTTTAACATAGAGAATAAGAAAACTGTATTTAAAAGATGTAGTGATAGGAAAATAAAATGTTTGCTTAGGTTGGTTCTTATACAGCCATATCTAGCTCATAAAATGTCAACATTAGAACAAAGACTGACATTAGTTTATAGTTCATGAAATAATGATATCAAATAATATAGACTGGGCTATTAGCCACTAATGAAACCTCAGGACTAGTAAGCTGTACAGTCCCTCTTGTCATTCTGATCTAAATTTGAATACGCCAAAGAAAAAAGATAATTGTGAAAACTTTTAATTGTGATTCATTACATTAATACCCAATAGATGCATCTGGCAAAATAATTAAATGATAAAAATCAAAATAATTTTAATTTAAAATCAAAATAATTTAAATCAGCTTAGTAAAACTTTTCTCACCTTCCGCCTACCTATTTCATCAGTGAGAAAAATCTTGATCTAGCGAAGTTGGGGCAGGGGCAATGTATAAGCCCTCTTACATCCCCAGGACACAGCATAAGTCTGAAACAGACACTTCAGGAAGCAGTTTCTTAAACTGCATGGTAATGATGAAGTCCTATATGAAGTAAGATCCCAGAGTTGGTTAACAGCAGGCAGGCTAAGAGTTGAAACCTCTAGTCTTTTCCTATGAAATATTGCTTCCAGTTTAATTGATTTTATTTAGATGGGTTTACACTTAAGCACAGATATTCAGGCAGCACTTGTATTTCCCTAGTGACTCTGTTTATAAACATTCAGAGATAGTTACGGGTAAAGTTAGAATATCTTTCCCTCTTTTATTTAATATTTATTAAGGACTTACTATGTGTTATATTCTGTGTTATGTGTTTTACATAAAATATATCATCACAATGACCTTCTTTTGCAGATGAAGAAACAAAGGTTCTGAGAGGTCTTCAGGAACTTGTATATTATTACAGAGGTAATAAGGATTGGTTGGAAATGAAACGAAGGGCTACCTCCTGTCTCCAAAGCTCATGCTCTTAACCCCTTCACCATGAATTACTGGTTCTGTTCCTAGACTCCAGGCATCATATACCCCTGTTAATACATTCTGTCTTCAAGCAAGCCCATTTACATTTATATTACAAAAGTTTAAGTTGTTCATGAATATAGCTTCTAGATTCAGACCACCTGGATTCAAATTTAGACTCCACATATACTAGCTGTGAGATATTGCCCAGTGTGCGTAATCTTACCAAGGTTTCAATTTCCTCACTCATAGTAGAAGGAAGACAGTATGGTCTACCTAGTGACAATGGGTGGTTGTGAGGATTAAATGAGATAAATCATGTAAAGCATTTGCCTGATTCTTATTCAGTGTTCAATAATACTATCATAGAGTGTAAACTCCTTTGAAATTAGGCATAAGACTAGGTATACAAAGAGCCAGAACAGAGATGTATTTGAATTCACGTCTTTATAAAACACAAAAATTATTGCAACAATCTTCAAATAGTCTTCAAGCCTTCTCCACACATTGTTGTAATCTATGTAAAGGAAAATAAAAAAATCTCAGCCAGGCGTGGTGGCTCAAGCCTGTAATCCCAGCACTTTGGGAGGCCAAGGTGGGTGGATCACTTGAGATCAGTAGTTCGAGACCAGCCTGGGCAACATGGTGAAAACCCATCTCTACTAAAAATACAAAAAATTAGCCAGGCATGGTGGTATACACCTGTAATCCCAGCTACTCTGAAGGCTGAGACAGGAGAATCACTTGAACCTGGGAGGCAGAGGTTGTAGTGAGCCGAGATCACACCACTGCACTACAGCCTGGGTGACAAAACGAGATGCTATCTTAAAAAAAAAAAAAAAAAATCTCAGGACTCCATTCTCCTGTGACTGGAGACTGAGTCATGCAACACCCCTTCCAAATGAATAGCTGTTACTAGCATCGTGAATAGCCAGATCCCCATGAAAAGGTAAAAGACCTCAGGTATCTACAAAAGACTGGCCTCACAGAACATTCATATGAAAATTCTTTGCTGGCCCCTCATAAATAAGGGCATGCCAATTATAATTTTAGGTCTGTAATCTAAGTCTAGCTTCTAAAACTAAAGTCTGTCTGATTCACACTGATAAGGTCCATTGCAAGCTTATCTTCCCACGTGCAGAACAAAGACAAGGCCAGATCAATAATTCCTCCACTTATTCAGAGACATCTGCATAATTGATTCTTCCTTTACTCCCTTTTTCTCTTCAAACATTCACCATATTCTATGTACAGAAGAATGTAACCTTGTGAGACTTTAGTTAGTGCCCAGCAAATATAAATTTATAAGGAGACTTATATTCACCTTACTGCCTACCTGTCTGTCTTTCTACCTATCTTCTCTCATTTAAGGAAATGTACAGATACTAAATCTCCTGAAAACTTTTTCAGAAAAGCAGTCACATATGCATCTGTGGCTTGAGTTTTTCCTGGACATAACCTAATGCTGGCTTAATCAACCTCGATTGATATCTTTGCTTCAGTCACTCATTTTTATTTTCATTTACATATTGTATCCATTGTATACCACTATAAACTGAAGTGTACTCACTGTTGCTAATGTGAACAAAAGTGTATCTGAGACAAATCTCAGTTTAGAGGCTTATTTTGCCAAGCGTAAGGACATGCCTGTGACGCAGCCTCAGGAGGTCGTGATGACGTGTGCCCAAAGTGGTTGGGCTACAGTATAGTTTTATACATTTTTAGAGAGACATAAGACATCAATCAATACATGTAAGATATACATTTGTTCTGTCCAGAAAGGCAGATGGGACAAAGCCAGAGGGGGTAAGCGGGGTCGGTGGGACAGCTTCCAAGTCATAGGTGAATACAAAGATTTCCTGATTGGGAATTGGTTGGACTCAATAGAAGAAAGTGTCTGGGTTAAGATAAGGGATTTTGGAGACCAAAGTTCTTGTTATATGGATAAAGCCTCTGAGTGGCAGTCTTCAGAGAGAATAAATTTTAGATGTTGCTTGTCAGACTTAAAAAGTTGCCAGACTCTTAGGATCAGGGAAAAGACCTAGAAGGGGAAGGGGATTCTCTACAGAATGTAGATTTTCCCCACAAAAGAGAGCTTTGCAAGGCCGTTTCAAAATATCAAAGAAATATACTTTAGGGTAAAATACTTCGACTTCTTCCAGGGCCTGCTGTCTATCATGTGATGCTATACTAGAGTCAAGCTGGAATTTGATGTCTCATTGCTACAAAAAGTCTGTTTCATCACTCTTAAGATCTCTGTATTTTTCCTTTTTTTTCTTTTCTTTTCTTTTTTTTTTTTTGAGACATTGTCTCACTCTGTTGCCCAGGGTGGAGTGCAGTGGTGTGATCTTGGCTCACTGGAATCTCTGCTTCCTGGGTTCAAGTGATTCTTGTGCTTCAGCCTCCCAAGTAGCTGGGATTACAGGTGTGTCCCACCATGCCCAGCTATTTTTTTTTTTGTAATTCTAGTAGAGATGACATTATGACATGTTGGCCAGGCTGGTCTCGAACTCCTGGCCTCAAGTGATCTGCCTGTCTTGGCCTCCCAAAGTGGTGGGATTACAGGCCTGAGCCACTGCACCTGGCCAGATCTCTGTTTTAATGTTAATGCTGGTTAGTTGAGCTTGAATTCCAAAAGGAGGAGAATATTATGAAGCACATCCAGCTCTCTTTCCTCATTGTGGTCTGAAGTAGTTTTTCAGGTTAACTTTGGAATGCCCTTGGCTGAGAGGAAGGGTCCATTCAAATGGTTGGGGGTTTAGAATTTTATTTTAATTTACACTAAACTAATCTGATCATGAGCCTTCCTTATCTAAAACCTTCCCTTTTCTGCAGAAGACCAAGACAAGAGAGGTCCATGCCGAACTTCCTTAGTGTGACAACCAGATCTACAATTTAACCTTCACTTTATATAACCAATGTTAAAGTCACAGTGAATCACTTGTTATTCTCATTATAAATTATTTGCTTCACTCAGATCTGCACGTCCAAATCACACTTATTCCTAGACCTGGGTCAAATGCTGCCCCTTCCATGTCTTTCTTGATTCCCTCAGCTTTTAAGTGTTTTTTCTTATAGAAATACTTCTCAGTCTTTAGTATGCATTATAGCCACCTGGAAAGCTTGTTACAACACACCTTGCAGCAGTCAATCCCAGGGTTTCTGATTCAATAGAAATAGGATGGGACCTGGGAATTTGCATTTCTAAGAATTACCTCGTGGTGTTGATGCTATGAGTACAAGAACTGCACTTTGAAACCACTGTCCTACAGCATGTTAGCTCAAGGCATTTACTACCACTTGCTTTGCATTTCAGTGGTGTATGTTCATGTCATTCATCTTACTAGAGAGCAAACCTCTTAAGAGCAAGATCTGAGGCTAATTAACTTTTGTCTCTCTATCTTATAGTAGCAAATGGCAGGGGTGGGGGGCTTTTAATTATGTTGCTTGGCTAAGTGAATGCTAATGGTTTGGAAAGACTTCTCTAGTGGTTGGGTCTAAGGAAATTGAAACACTTTGAACCCATATATGTGGCCATTTGCAGGCTAAAAGAGAATGCAGATTTAACAAAGACTTGCAGTTTGCAAGATCCTGATTGAATATACTAGAGTCTGGCTGGAATTTGGTGTCTTATTGCAACAAAAAGTCTGTTTTGTAGCTGTGCCCACCCTGCAAAAATCTGATATTAAGCAAGGCAATATTGTACACATATTATCTTGCTTAATTCTCATCACAGCTTTTTGCTGGGTGGGCACTGCTATTATTCTTACTTTATAGATGAGCAGTGACAGTTATATAAGTAATTCTCCCAAAGTCAGCTGGTGAGCAGTGGGGAGAACTGGGGTTTGGACCAGGCTTTCTTTCCAAATCCTAGCTCTTAAAGGCTATGCTATGCTATGCTCTACTATCTCACACTGAATGATGACATCTTGACAAAGTCATAGGTTTTCATTCTAATCATCAGCATTCTCATTATCAGCAGGTAGCAGTGGTCTCTTTTAATGTGGATAGTAGGAGGTCAATTATCCTGATATATTTACAGGATTGGCTTCCTGTTATTTTTGTCTATTATATCCTAAACTTAAAAATGTATAGGGCTTAATTTGGAATTATAGGCAGAAACTCAAACTGTCAGACTGTGCATCTATGAACTGCTCAACTTAAACATCTTAGGCTTATTAATCAACACTAGGACTGTCACATACACTTCCATCCATTAAAAAATGATGATGGATTTAAATAACATGTAAGACACCACAAAATTGGATTTGTCTGGCACAAATACATTGATTGACAGAGAGAAAAAAAGACAAAGAAGAAAGCCTGAGCAGCTAGTGTTAAGAAAACCAGTTTTATATTTAATATTCATAATTAAAACTATTTGCTTCAAAATTACTTGAAGACTCTTGATTGCTTTTTTTAAAACTAAAATTTTAGTACTTAGGTTAAAAAAACAACAAAAAAACAGAAATGGCCAGGTTCAAAATGATACATAAGGAGTATCTGTAATAAAATACAAAAATTTCCAGGTAAAGCTATTTTGTAGTAATAGTGGTTGTACTTTTCTAGTGGGTTGTTTTTTTTTTTTTTTTTAGTGGATTTGAAACACTGAGTCATCTGGCCACTTCAGTTTTTGGTCATATTATTAACAAAAAATATATATTTCAAAGAAAGAAAGGGATGGACCGTTTCTGCTGTAAGTGTGCTGAATCTGGGGGGCTACAGTCAGCATACTTCATAGAGATGCACCCATGAAGGCAGAAGTAGCAGAAGGAAAGGTGTAGAAAAGTCCTGCAATCTGCAACATGGTCTGAATATTCCTTAGTTAACTCCCTGAGCTGAAGATTAATTTACTTGATTATAATTTGCAAAATACCCTGCTGTTATGCTATTTCAGACAACTGTGAGTTTGCACTCTATTAAGAAGTAGAGATACATAAAAATTAGTATACTACTTGCAGCTATATTTGATTATCTCTCAGAGTTTTTGCCCCAAGATTCCAGAAAATTGAATGAAGTTCAGTGGCCATGCTATTAAACCCCAAATAAACCACTGGTAATCTTGGCACCTTGAATTTATTCAACAGTTTTATGAATACAATCAGAGAATTTACTGTGGTAAGTATGAGCTAATTAGTATTTTATGGCTTATAGTTTTTTTAAAAAAGATAAGAAAAGCTACAGGGAATAAGCCCAAATAAAACGTGTTTATTGAAATATCAATCTATAAAGAGAAATAATAATCTTTGAGTTATAAGAAAAGAATAATAAGCAACATTAACATAGTATCTGATTTATGACAAAAAATTAGATTATATCAAGATGATAGGGACAGGAGGCAGGGAAATTCTGGGCAGAAATTTCCTGGTGAGGGCCCTACTCTCAAGTCCAAAAGCCTAATACCATGGCCCAAAGTGAGAACTTACATCCCTGTTTTCTTGCTCGAACATTGCCTTTTCCAAAATCACCCATGGCCTGCCCTGCCTCCCATCCTGTGCCCATAAAAACCCCAGGTCCCACTGTCAAAGAGGAGAAGCAGCTGGATGTCAGTCTACAGTTGGATGTTGGAGAGATGCCGCTTGACTTTAGAGGGACAGCTTAACTGCGTAGCTTCAGTTAATCTTCCAGGGGAAGATTACCTTCCTGATCTGTCCCTTTTTCAGCTCCCCTTCCTGCCGAAAGCCATTCACTGGCAATGAAATCCCTCAAATTTACCACCTTCAATTTGTTCATGTAATCTCATTCCTCCTGGATGCTGAACAAAAACTCAGGTGCCATCAGTGTGGGTGCAAAAGGCTATCACACTGACCTTCCACTGAGCTGTTAATACTGAAGTTGTCCACAGATGGCAAAGCTAAAGGGGCACTGTAACACTTCCTCTGGGGCTTCGGGGTCATAAGCACCCTTCCCTGGATGCTGCTGTATGGAGTACGGAGTTTGCTCTTGCCAGTATGGAGCTTGCTCTTGCCAGCATCCAAAAGCACTCACCCTAGCTCCTGCACCCACTCACCTGAGCTCCCAATCCCATAAGGGGTAGAGCAGCAAGGGAGTGGAGTTTGCCACTGCTGGCGCCTGGGCACTCCATTTCCCATACATGAAGGGGTCAGGGAAATATCCTGCTTCAAAGATGTACTGAAGGATGTCACTGTTTAGTAGATAGAGGCCATTATTGTCTTAAAGAGGACTGGGCTTCAGGGATATAGTCCCCATAAGCAGCACACTCTAGTCCTGTTTGCCTACATGGTATCTTGCAACACAAAATCTTCTCCAGTAGGAATTATGTGTTTTCTAATAGTCAATGTGATGCAAAAAAATATATTTTCAATTGATAGTTACAAGAATCTAAACTTTTGCCCCCAAAACTCATGGATAAGGTAATTGGACATATTTTCTAAAAAAAATATGGATTCCCATAGATATTTTTCTTCCATAGACATGTGAATCTTTTCCTTGCAACCTTGGATGCGTGATAACCAATTACACATTGTTAATTGATCAAAGGAAATAGCATTTGGTAAGGAAAACAAAAGCAAGGTGAATGAGGATGCCATCAAGGAAGGCAGGGAAATGGCCTGAGCTTTGAGAATATTTTTTTTTCAGCTCAAAGGCTGGACTTTCCACATTATGTGTTTTTGCTTGAAAACACTGAAGGTCAAGTTCCTTTTCCTCTATCTTCACAGTCTTACTCTGTGACCTCAATTTTCCATCAGCTTCAGGGCTCCTAGAGAGCATCAGTGTGTCGCTTCCCAAGAAAGATAAATGTGAAGTAAATCCAAAATGCATCTGGGCATTTGAACCCCCAAACCTCCTGAACTTTTATTTGCCAGTGCAAAACTGTTTAAAGTTCAAGCTGGGACAGATGATACATTAAAACCTTTCTGTCTCTCAAGTATCCATAAATGCTTTGTCACTTATTCCCCCTTGGTCCTCCTGAAGTTGTAAGGCCCTATTCCTTTCATTATGGGTGAAGAAAAGCCCCTCGACTTTATTACTTAATGCTGAAAGATAGCTACTTTGGTTTGGTACATTAAAAATTATTTAAAGGAACCTGTATCTCTGGAGAAAAAAACAAAAACGTCTTTGTCTTTCTAAAACAATAAGTTCTAACCACTAAAAGGAAGAGGGCATTAGCCAAGTCAACCCACAGCAAGGCACTTGGGGAAGTGTTAAAATCACTGGCATTGGAAGTCCAATCCAGTTCAATCTCTGTGTTTTGTTTTGTTTTTGAGGTTTTCCAAAGGGCCCAAGTACCCAAGTGAGTTAATTCTGAAAACAAATGATTCTTCCCGCTTTAGAATAAGCTGAGTCTCAGCATAGTAAACCAAGGAGAGTCAGCTGAGTCTCACAAGAGGCTGCACAGCTGGGAAGTGGTGGCCCAAGTTGAGCCCAAGTCTGTCTCAGTCTAAAGGCTTCCTTTTTTTTCACCAGAGTGCAGCCTCCAACATCACCCGCAGATGTTAGCAGGAAAAGGCACACGGCTAGATGGGGTTTTCAGTGTCATCATGAGAAACAGATTTTTAAGCCAATGGTTTCACTTCCTATTTTAGCAAAGCGGCATCTCTCTGTGCAGTGGACTGATAAATGTACACACTACATACAAATGGGCAAAGAATGTGTAGCTTCTTTATTTCCCATAGCTCATTGAACCTTCTAATAAACTATACTCCCCTGGGTAGCAGAGGATGACAGATGTGGAGGGACACACTAAATGAACCCAACTGCTAAACTAAGCTTCTCCACATAAGGCAAACACTTTCTTTAGGTAATGCAGGCATTATTTTTATATTTTATAATTTCCAACTTTTATTTTAAGTTCAGGAGTACATGTGCAGGATGTGCAGGTTTCTTACATAGGTAAACATGTACCATGGTAGTTTGCTGCACAGATCATCCCATCACTCAGGTATGAAGCCCAACACCCATTAGCTATTTTTCTTGATGCTCTCCCTCCTCTCACCCGCCACCCTCCAACAGGCCCCAGTGTGTGTTGTTCCCCACCATGCATCCACATGTTATCATCATTCAACTCCCACATATAAGTAAGAACACCTGGTTTTTGGTTTTCTGTTCCTGAGTTAGTTTGCTAAGGGTAATGTCCTCCAGCTCCATCCATGTTCTTGCAAAGGGACATTTCTTTTATGACTGCATAGTATTCCATGTTGTATATGTACCACAGTTTTTAAATCCAATCTATCATTAATGAGGATTTATGTTGATTCCATGTCTTTGCTGTTGTGAATAGTGCTGCAATGAACACAGGCGTGCATGTATCTTTATAACAGAATGATTTATATTCCTTTGGGTATATACCCAGTAATAAAATTGCTCAGTTGAATGTTATTTCTGCCTCTAGGTCTTTGAGGAATTGCCACACTCTCTTCCACAATGTTTGAAATAATTTACACTCTCACCAATAGTGTAAAAGTGTTTTTTTTTTTCTCCACAACCTTGACAGTATCTGGGGATTTTTTTTTGACTTTTTAATAATAGGCATTTTTTTAATGCTGAGTTTTCAGATTTGCTCCTATCCTGTGTGGCTTCCCAAGATGGCTTTTGGGCATAAAAAGCCATCTCATGTGAGATGACATCTTGTATGACCTTAGGGTCATGGAAAAGATTGGGTGGGTGTCAGGGGAAGCTCAGAGATACATTTGTAGCCCTTGTACTTGGTTTTCTCCCAGGATCCTGAGACCACCTGCTCTTGGGCACCCTCTGGTATCTGACGCTGGCCACATAGCAGGTGAGTACACAGTCAATTCTTGCTTCGTCAGGACTCCACTGAGCACTCTGCTTACTTTGTCCCTTGCCTTCACAGCAGAATGGTGAAACTGGCCCAATTGTCCTATAGAAATGATATTTACCATTTTAAAAGTAAGTATAGAAATTGATGCTCTGTCTTGAAACTTGAATTTATATTTGTCTTAATGGAGTTCCTTCCTCAGAAAACTGACTCTCAGGCAAGGGACTGACACTCACTAGATCACCACGTCCAGAAAATGAGATGTCAGACCTCTTTCTTTACTCTCCTCAATTCCTGTTTTCCCACCTTCTCTACTATATAAATACCCCAATTTTTGATCAGTTGGAGAGAAAGATTTGTGACTTTATCTCTCATTCTCCTTGGCTGCAGCACCCAATTAAAGTCTTCTTCCCTAGCCATACTCATGGATTCAGTGATTGGAATTCTGTGCTGAGAGCAGCAGGACAAAACCCTGGCATTTCAGTAACAATGGCTCAAGGCTTTTATATAGTCGCTGGGGAAGCAGGATAATTTCCCTCATCCCTTCGCAGGTAGGAACTGGAGTGCACCAGCACTGGCCAGGGATGAACTCCACTCACTCACTCGAACCTGCTGTGCTCACCTGCTTGTGGGAGGGAGCATGCAGGTGAATGAGTGCAGGACCCAGGGTGAGTGCTTCTGGGAGCCAGCAGGAATGAACTCCATATCAGCCCTGCAGCAGCATCTAGAGGGTTGCCCCTGACCCCTGAAGCCCCAGAAGGAGTGTTACAGTCAGTGCTCTTTTAATTTTGCCATCAGTGGACAGTGGACAGCTTAAGTGTTAACAGCTCAGTGGAGGGTCAGTGTGACAGCATTTTGCACCTGCACCAGAGTTCTTGTCCAGCATCCAGGAGGAATGAGGTCACATGAATGAATTGCAGATGGTAAATGCAAGAGATTTTATTGCCAGTGAAAATCGCCCTCCATGGGATGGGGAGCTGAAAAGGGGATGGAGTGGGAAGATATTCTCCCTCTGGAGCCTGACTGGGTACTACAGGTAATCTTCCCCCGGAGTCCATCTAAAGCTATACTCTCAAGCCAACCCTCTGAAGTCAAGCTGCTTCTCTCTGATGTCCAACCATAGTCTCTGACATCCAGTTGCTTCTCCTTTTCTCCTCTCTCTGCCAGCAGGGCCTGGGTTTTTATGGGCACAGGATTGGGGGCAGGGAAAACCATGGGTGGTTTTGGAAAAGGCAACATTTGAGCACAAAAATAGGGATGTATATTCTCACTTTAGGCCATGGTTCCAGGCTTGAGGGTGGGGCCCTCACCAGGGACCTGGCCTCTTCTGCCCAGTTTCCCTGCCTCTTGTCCCTGTCACTGTCTAGGGTAGGAACCTTTGGCTGGAGGATCACTTCCTATGTATCCTTCCAATCCCCTCTGTCAGATATCCCAGTTAGACCCTAGTGATTGATGTGAGCCACTGGGGCTGCTTGGAAAATCCAGTGATCCTTCTGACCTACAAGGGAAAATTGGGTGGGCTGGGAGAGCTGCCAAAACCCATGTGATGCCGCTTGTCCACTCTGGAGCCCACCCCAGGTTACTGTAGAGACACCTTGTGAAGTGTATCCTCCCAGGGACCCCAAAGCCTCCTCTGATTTGAATTCCTCCCTCCAACTCCACCCAGACATCTTTTCTCTCAAGGCTAGAACAGTGCAGCCATTGGTCTAAAATTTGCCTCCCTCCCTTTTCTCCTGGTGTAGGAATCAGTCAAGTGTCACTAGGAGGTAGAGATGGTAAAAGTGAGATTCCTACTCTTCCTCTTGCTTTTCTGGAACTTGCAGTCATTATACCATCCTCTTTCATGAGATAGCATCCATCTTCCCCATTACATTTGGCTAGAATGGCAGAACACCTCAGGTGAGTTTAATTTATAGTGGGAAAAAATTCACTGGTTTAATAGTTTTCAAACACCAGCCAATTTCTATGTGTGCACAGAGTTGTACATGAGAAACAGTGGCTATGTTGCTGAAATGTACTAAGCTATGTCATAGTAAAATTGATTCTGAAGTAATAAACAGATTCTCACTCCTAGAAGAATCTCTATAATATTATCAAGTTTACTTACTGCTTAAGAGAAAGAAACCCAATATCTTAAAACATTGTCGAGATTCTGGGCAGACTGATTCTGAAATCTCCCATTAATTTTGCCTTTCGATCAGCAGGTTTTGAACAATATCATGCCCTTGCATATTGCTTTACTAATCTAATAACTCCTCTGCATATTTTGCTGTTCTTTATATATTAAACAATGATGTGAAACAATCATTTTTAGAATATATGTTTTCAAGTTTTGTTGTTTATCTATGGCTGGTCTCCTTGAAGTCTTTAATTTGTTACTATGCACCAGAAGCTTCCAACAAAGGACTACAGTGTCAAATACAATTTTAAAAACATATCTGACTATATAGTCATTTTCTTTTTTGACAAGAATTAGAGGGAGGAAAACTAGGTCCCATAAGGAAGGGTCAAAGTAACTAGTTTTTCACTTATTTATGTTGTTTTGCCTATTTTATTTTGCTTTTCAAAGGGAGGAAAAAGGTGAGAGGTTACTTTTAATTTATAAAGATTTTAATTAAAAAAATTAAAACAGCTTTCCTTGTCAGCAGCAACTAAAATAAAGATGAACAGACTTTAAAGAGCAGATCATTTCAATAAGAAATAAACTAGGTTTCCTGATCTCCAAGGGGAAAATTGTATCATAATGGACCTCTTAGGAAGATTATGGAGTTTGAGACCGTAAAGATCTTCCAGATTTTCAGTAGGTTTGGACATTTACTTTGCCAAATGTAGGATGTTATATCAGGTTGGGACTGGAATGAGCTCATCTCTGTTCAGAACTTTGCAGTTGCTCCTTATCCTTCAGAGTTACTAGAGGAAACCCAGCAACCATCAGAATCAGTGAGGATTGCAGATACATTATGATGATCTGACTGGGCTTTGGTGTGGGAATTCTCCCTTCTGTTCAAGACCTTGATTCGTCAAAGAGGTCATTGAAGTTGGGCTAGACCTGAACATCTAGGAATTTGCTCAGTGATCTGCAGGCTAACCATCCTACAGATGGTACCCTGGGTGGTTTCCATAGGAGGGTGACTGTAGCTCTTGACCTGGAGGCTTTCAGGCTTACTGAGATTTTGTCCTGGTTGCATTATGGAGATCATCCAATACTGCACAATGTGCTTCAGTCACATGTTTTCCCAACGATGTGGGAAAACATTTTGGTTGTCCTTCCGCTACTTTGACATTGGGGAGTTCACCTTGCTGCACTGTCAACATATTTCACTTAGAGAAAGATTTTAGGCTACAAAAAAGTTTATCTAGGAGTCTGAAGGGAAATAATGTTGGCTTACTCGGGAAGAGGGATGTGGTGATAACGGTGCACGATCTCTGGATTGCTGGCTTGGGAGCATGCTTCCAGAACATAGAGTAACTTTTTCAAGGACACAAAATGACTCTCACAGTCTATTAAAGTCAAGTAGTTTCTGAGATGCCTGAAAGTTTAGTCTATTGCCATATTCAGTTTTCAACTTTTCCTAGTTAAATGGGCTGACGAAAATGGAACTTTCCTTTATCCTCTATCTTGCGATTATAGGAGATGGCAGCTCTAACCTAGCTCTTGCCTATGACCTCAGGATATGAATGAACTTTTCTGGAAAATGAAATGTATTTAAAATCGAGAGATGGAATATTTTAAATGTGAATTTAAATAAAACAAAAAATACATTAAAATTATGTTATATTTGCTTAAATGAATGTTCTGAAAATATATTCCACTTACAATAGAATTGTAACAAGCAGACACTTTTATCTAGTTTTATATCATTTCTTAAACAGATATGCAGTGTAGCTTAATTCTTGGATTTTGCCAGTTTGCTTTCGTATGCTTAAAAAATTAATTTGTTCCAGTGGCAGGATAAATGATTTAAAATAAGCCACTTAAACCCCAATAGTAAATATCTTATTTAATTATAGCTTTTTAGCTTTTAAAACATTTTGTATATTTTATTTGATTACTCAACACACACATTGAAATATTATTCTTCAGCTTCTCTTAATGCACAAAATTAAATAAAAAGTATTATCTCATTGACCAAAGGCAATTGTTACCCCTAGAAAATAAAAGAGCTTCTTGGTGCTTTACACAAGATAAAGATTAGCTGCTAAATGATTGCAATCTTTTTAGTAACTATAACTCAATTTACAATAATAATTAACTTTATTCATTCCTTGAATTCATGTAGCATACTTCCTGAGAAAAGCCTTAGGTTTGTAAGTTTATATTAACATGTTTATTCACACAATGTTCTCTACCACACAGGTCAGGCAGATTTTACCACTTCCATTTTATGGGTGGAAAAACAGTTCATGATAAGGTCAGATAAGATGCCCAGAGTCGATTGGTTGGCCAGGGTCACCCTAGTTAACCTAGCAGAGTAGGAACATGATCCTCCGACAGGTATCCCGTCCAGGCTGATACATCTCCCCATGGGCTTAGAACCACCCTCAGGGCTCTTCACCTAGGTATGCCCTCCCAGATTTTGCCCTGCCTTAGAACCATTCCCTCTCAGTCTATTCCCTCACCCTGGAGTCCACCATTAAAAGTCTGCTCATTTCAAGTGATTTCCAGTCTCCTGTTTCAATCTGTGGCGCTAAGAGTTGTTAGTGGTTTTATGTCTGACACCACCATAAGGCTCACTTGCAGTTGCCCTCAGTAACCTCCAGGCTAGTGAGGAAAGGAGGCGTTGGAGGCACAAGGAGACTTTTAGAATTCCTGCCTCATAGCTGTCTTTGTGTTCAGATGTGACTGATTGCTATACCAGTCTTCCAGCTCTTGAATGATACCACTTCTGTGTTATCATATACTCATTTTATTGACAAGCTTTTTTTTTTTAAGTCTTTAAAATGTGTAGCTTTCACCATCAACCAGGGACTTGCTGGAAACCCCTTTTAAGCATTTTATGACTGAGGTTTCCAAATTGACTTAGGCCTTTACAATGGCAACATTTTTCTTTTTTTTCATCCCAAAGGGTTTTATTTTTAGCTCACATATCTGGCTCATGAAGAAATATAAGTAAATGGACACTTTAGATACACTTTAATGCCCAGTAGCCTCAAGAGAGTCTCACAATTAAAAAGTTCAATTTCTTTTATTCATTAAATGTCAATAAGTACCAGAGAGACAGGCGTGCTTTAATATTCATGCAAAACATCTCCCATTAATGGATCCAGATGTTAAAAATAGGTCATTTTTAATAACTCTGACTTCTGATACACAGGTAGCCCAGAGTTCCATTTTCTTGTATTGAAATTTGTTTCATACTATGAAGGTTTTAATATTAAATGTTGCAGAAATCTATAAATATATATATATATATATAAACATTTAGAAAGCAACAAAAGCAACATCATAATCTAAAGAAAATACCCAACTTGTATTTTTAAGAGATCTAAGTGTAAACTTATCAGATTACTAAAGCTGGCCGGGTGCCGTGGCTCACGCCTATAATCCCAGCACTTTGAAAGGTCAAGGTGGGCAGATCATCTGAGGTCAGGAGTTCAAGACCAACGTGGCCAACATGACAAAACTTCGTCTCTACTAAAAATAGATGATGGTGCATGCCTATAGTCACAGCTACTTGGGAGGCCAAGGCACGAGAATTGCTTGAACCCAGGAGGCAGAGGTTGCAGTGAGCTGAGATTGTGCCACTGCACTCCACCTTGGGCAACAGAGTGAGAGACTCAGTCTCAAAAACAAACAAACAAACAAGATTACTAAAGCCTACCTTTCCAAAGCATCCCATGCTTCAAAGAAGCTGCCTGTTTGCTCAGAAGAGGAGCATTTAAAGAGTATTTCTTATTAGATACATTTTGGTTCCCTGAAAGGAGGTCTGTTCATGTGTACTAGTCACAGATTAATTTATGTCTGCACTGTGGATTCCAGACCTTTTCTCATCCTGCTCTGAAAATCAGCACTTGTTATTTTCCTTGATTGTTCTTTCCATCTCCTTTAATCATCTTCTTCTGCAAAACTCCATATCCTGTGCCACGACTTACCTCAAATGTTATCTCATTTGTACAAACCTTTCCACTTGATCTAGGAAACTGGTGGTGTTATTTTATATTCCCCTGAATCTTGTCTATATCTTGGTTATTATCATATTTTCCAATGCTTATTAAGAACTCATGCCATGCCATGTAATTTACCTCTCTAGTATCTCTTTCCATATACCCAGACTTACATAGACAACTGCCTGCTAAATGTCTTCACTGGATGTTTAACAGGCATCTTAAATGTAGTATCTCAATGTGAAGCCTCCATCTCAGGTGATAACTTCATTCTTCCAACATTCAGGCCAAAATTAAATCAACCAAAAACTTGGAGTTATTATTTTCTCATATCACACATCCAGTTCATCAGGAACTCCTATCACATTTACCTTCAAAATATATCCATAATCTAATTATTTCCCAGTGACTCCACTGCTGACATTCTTGGCTGAGCCACTACTACAACTTAACTGTTTTTAATTGTTTACCTACAGTCTGAGTTCAATACAGCAACTAGAGTGATTCTATTGAATCCTAAATCAGATCATCTCAAACCTCTCTTAAAAACATAGCAATGGTCCCCATTTCAACCTCAGTGAAAACCAAAGCCCTTTCCATGGCCCATGTGGTCCTACATTATCCAGATCCACATCACCTTTAATACCCATTTCCATATTCCCCCCATTCACTTTGCTCCTTTCATGCCAGCTTCCTAACTATTCCCTGAACATACCAAACATCCTCCTGGCTTGAGTCCTTTGCACCTGCTCTTCCCTCTGCTTGGAATACTCTTTCTCAAGATATCCACATGGATAATGTGTCTGTACTTCAAGTTCCTGTTCATACATGAACTGTTCTGTCTCCAACTTGCTTCTTTAATCTATTCTTAACACAGTAGCCAGAGTAGATCCCTTAAAATGCAGATCAAATCAAGTCACATTTCTAATAAAACCCTTGCAAGGAACGACAGTTACCATTTTCACCTCCAGAGCCCCGCCTTTTTCCCTCCTTGACACCATCAGCTCTGCTCCACTCCTTACTCAGTCCATCCACATTGGTCTCTCTGCTATTTTTTGAAAATGAAGCCAGTTTCCTGTTTCAGAGACTTTGCATTCTCTTTCCCAGGAATGTCTAATTAAGAATTAAACCTATAGGAATTGAGCCCCAGAGCAAGCACATGAATGAAAAGGTTTCAGGACAAGAAGAGAAAGAGTATTAATAAATATAAACTTCCTTATTTTGTGTCATTCTTTTTTGTCTTCTACCTTCTCCTGTTTTGCCTCCTCCTCCTTCTTCTGGTGGGGATTTTCCGGTGTGTTTTAGAAAAGCGAAATTTTCTCAATTATCAGTTTCTTTTTGCCAGTGTATCCTGAACATTTCCCCTAAACTTTTCCAGTAATAGTAGAGTCCTCCATCCTTCCTGTATCAGAAGCTATCATAAGGGTGAACTCTGGTTATTAAATTGAGCTGCCATTGGTGGATAAGTCATAGTTTCTGTTAAGTTACTCACCTTCCTTCTTAACTCTATTTGCATTTTTGTGAGAGACACTTCCCTTCTCTCTATACCCCTCTCCTTCCTTTCCTCCAAGTCAAAATGTAACTGTTCCATAGAAAATTTTTTAAAAATTGAGAGATTAGAAGCATAATAATACAAAATTAAGTTGGGAAGCTCTGTATACTGGATTAAAACATTTGTGTTGATTTGTTCTTTGTGATAAAAGAAAATATACACATGCAGTGATTAAAATATACAATGCAGATCTTCTAAAAACTTTAATGAAGCTGAAATGGATGATAATGTCAGTTAAGACAATAGTAATTACGGAAGACCCTCTCTAATCAGTCAATTATGACTGGTGTCTGAAGTTTCATAACTCAGATGAAGAAATTCTTACAGCAACAATGAGCAAACTCAACCTTCCTCTTTTCTCTTGTAACTGTATGCAGCAGCCTTTTATTTTGTCTTCAAGTAGGAATTCTAAAGAGATGATGGTGTATGGCTGGGAATGAAAACTAGGCTCACATGTGCCTAGTTTAGTTCAAGTAGGTTTAGTTTAGTGCCTAGTAGTCCAAGTACTACTCGGTGCTTTTTGGGTTGTCTGTTCTCAGTTAGACTTTCAGCTGTACAGCTGAGAAAGAGAAAAAAAGTACAAAGCACAAAGAATTGAGCCTTTCCCTTCAATATTTCAGAAAGAAGTCAATGAAGACCCATGGTGTTAAAAATTGATCTATTTCTATTGGAAAAAGAGGACTATTTTTTCTATTCAGTTTATGCAATGAGAGGCTCAACTTTGGGCTAAGAGACTAATTTCATATTTGCTGTAATTAACCACTAACACAGATGTAAATTAAAGATTTTCCTGATTTCTTTAAATAATGTCTGTCTACAGATCTCCTCAGTCGAGTTCATTCTCTAGAGCTGGCAGTTAAAAATAGTGCACACATGATCAGGAATGATTTAATCCATACAAAGCTGTTTATTGATTTTAAAAAAATGTATTGGTAAGAGGCTACTGGAAATACTGTGTTTCATCTAAATTAAACTCACAGTTAAATTAAATTCATAATTAAAAAAGGAAAGAACCACCAGCGTACCTGTCAATAAAGAGCTACTATATTAACAGTGTTGAAAGAAAAGAGTCTTTTCAGACAGTCTAGTGAAAGCAAGAATGCCAGAGGTTATCATAGCTGTCAGTTTTAAAGTCAATCTTGAGCTCCTGCTAGGAGGAAATTTCCCCCGGTGCAAGATTCGGGTTGTTTTTATTGGCTCCCATCTACTGAGTCTTAGGGATGTGTTAGGCACCAGGGAAGATGGGGAGAGATAATCTGTACAGTGTACTCATACTTGAAATCTACAATTGAGTCATCAAGGAAAAGTAACTGACAAAAGAGAGAAAGGTAGTTGATGATGAGAGGTGAGAGATTTTGCAGTTTGTAGTTGGTATCTGTCTTCATTCACTGGTTCCCTGAACAGGGTGGATGGTGGTTTAAGGCTATCTTTTTCTCTTTACACTTACTGGACTGTTGGAGGGCATCTTGGCATATCACATTCCTTTACGTACTTTCATATTCTCCTATAAAAAGTCATTTCTAAGAGAACATGATTTATTTTCTTCCTTCAAACTTCAGGACTTCATGGCCGAACTCCTTTTCTTCCCAGGAGGATATAAATCTGGACAGAAAAACTTGAAATTTGTGAATTATATAAAGTCAAGATTGAATTTAAGTTCTGCTTAGCAGTTAAGTTTGGGCAAGTTCCTAACTTCTGGAATTAAGTTCCTCATTTAAAAATTTAGTTGAGGGGGCGGAGCAAGATGGCCAAATAGGAACAGCTCCAGTCTCCAACTCCCAGCGCGAGCGACACAGAAGACTGGTGATTTCTGCATTTTCAACTGAGGTGCTGGGGTCATCTCACTAGGGAGTGCCGGACAATCAATCTGGTCAGCTGCTGCAGCCCGACCAGCGAGAGCTGAAGCAGGGCGAGGCATCGCCTCACCTGGGAAGCACAAGGGGGAAGGGAATCCCTTTTCCT